>NW_020864212.1:0-30177 GCF_003713205.1 Coffea eugenioides
ATCACGTTTTGGGTTTCTTTAACAGGGTTCGAGACCAAGAGTGCTCGTGAATAGTACTAGATTGCTTTCTTTTGAAGACTTTAAGTTGTATTACATCAGATGGCTGTAGTAAATATTCTTTTGGGTTGTATTAAGCTTGAGAGCTAATTAATTGTAAGTGTGAGATATTTTGGAGTACTTTTATTATGTATTGGAGTTATTTGAAGTATTATTGAAGTGTTTCGGGCTTGTGAATTGTGGATTGTAGTGAGCCCTGGCGAGAGTTGGGAAGGCGTCCCGCGGATACCCTTTGGTTCGCCTTAGGGAGAAGTGGGGGCGTCACAGATAAATTGTAAATATTGTACAAATAGGTATGTGAGCAGTTAAATGGTCATTGAGAAATTGCTTAAAAGGATTATTATCATATTAATGACCCCTATCACTTTGTAGAATTTTTATTTTATTTGAGAAGATACTTTTAACAATACCTTTTGAAGGTACAAAAATGATTAAAGACCATAGATTTATATTGCATTGGATAAACCCAAGATAAGTGCATAAAATCATCCACAAATAGCACATAGTAGTTAGAACTAGAATTGAAGTCTACTAGAGAAGACCAACTCTCTAAATTTAGAACTAGAATTGAAGTCTACTAGAGAAGATCAACTCTCTGAATAAATTTAGTATAATGGTTGAGTTGATATATGAGCAATATCCTTAAATGGTAAAAACTGAAAAAAAAGGGTTAAATGTACATGTAGTAGCTTGAACAACAATAGTGGAACCAATATAGGAGATCATCTGTGAGTTAGCATCACATAAACGAGAATGCCACAAATCAACTAATACAACATGGACAACAAAGGCCATAGGCAAAGATGGGATATAGTTACTTCGGATAGGATAAAAATCACCAAGGGACTTGGTATAAAGAAGAATTCTCTCAGCATTGTTGTTCTTTACACGAAAATTGGAGGAAGTAAAATTGACAGAGCATTTGTGACGCCCCGAAGAAAAAAATGAGTTTGAGAACCCGGAAATTTTCTAATTTTCTAGGGTTTATTTTATTTACTTGCCCGCCTTTCTACATTTTCTTTATTAGAAAAATTTCCCAGATAAAGTTTATGAGCAAAGATAGTTTGAAAATGATTTTTCTAGTATCGGTTAGTTTTTGAGAAATTAAAAGCGTATTTTGAACGTGGGACCCGCAAGTGCGGTAAATGCATTATATTTTTGACAACTTGTTGGAATTTTGTATTAAGTGATATTATTTTACAAAGTGTTAAGATATTTGTATTGGAGAGACAAAAAGATAAGTTTTAAACCTAAAGGTGACAAGTGTCACCATAAGAGTTAGTCTTGCCATTTGACCACTATTCATGCCTTTACCAAATTAATATCAAAATTGACCAAAAATCTTCCATTTTTCCTTCAAGCTTGGCTGAACCTCTTCTTACAAGAAAAGAAAGAAAAGCTTCCAAGTTTCTTGCTCCAATCTTGTCCAATCTCACAAACTAACCGTTTAATCTTGAATTCCTTCCATAAAACCTCTTCAAGTAGTGATTGTGAGTTGGTGTGTGAAGTTGTTTGGAAAGTTAAGGTGACCCATAGCTCTCTCTCTCTCTTGTTTTAAAGGTAAGTTGTGAAGAACCACCCTCCTCCTTTAATTGATGCTTAAAGCATGCTTAGTGGTTGTATAAGATGCAAGTTTATGGATTGATTCTTAATTTGTGGTTGAAATAATGAAGTTTTATTATTTTTGGGGAATTTTCTGTTTTAATATAAGCATGATTGTGTGGCTATCTATGATGATTGGAATTGATGTTTAAGGACTCTATGAGGTGGAAAAAGTGGACAATTGCAATCAATTTCTTTTTTGGAAGGAAAAGTGGAAAACTAGGTTTCAATGTTCTTCATTCTGTCCGAATTTATAGCTCATATATAGAGACCGAATTGGCCTTGGTTTAAAACATGAAAGTTGTATCAAATGACATTTTAGAGGTGCCTACAAAATTTCAGGTCAATCGGAGTAGCGTAGAGTGAGAAAAGTCGAAATTACTATTGCTGTTCTGGGTTCATCAGGATGTTAGAACTGCGTCTGAAATGGGTTGTTTTGACTGGAATTGTTTTGGATTTGGGTGTTGAGGTCTTCTGATGAAATGTAACTTGATTCCCTAGCTACCATATGCCTTTGGAATTTCTGCATTTGGACCTGTTTAGACTGAGTTGTACTGATTACAGCATAGTGTAATTTGTAAACCTGCAATTACGGTTCTGGTTTGGTATTTGGCATATATGACTTAGTTGTGCTGGGATTTGGACTGAGTTACCTTCTACAATGTTGTAGCCCTGTCTTTTAGCTTCGAAACGGTGTATCTTGCACCTTCATCCGATACTCGATGTGCCTTTGGTGCCATTACCGCAAAATGACGTCAAAACCTATTTTTCTGGTTTTGAGCTTAATTTTCATTTCCGGACTTTTCCCTATCTTGACTTGTACTAGTACTACTTGGAGCTTGCTGAATGGCTATTGGATGAACTTGTTGTTGTGTGTGTACCTTTGGGACTGGCTGAGGATATAATGAAGCCATGATGGCTGGAAAAGTAAGCAAATTCAGGGAAAGTGCTGTCCGAACTTTTAAAGGACTTGTTTGCCTTGAGTTTGTGATCTAAGACTTGGATTTGAGCAAGGCAATGATATATGACGGATGGTTTCTGAGCCATGGAGGTGAGTGACCTCAAACTATTTCCAAAGTACTTGTGAAATGTTTCTTGCATTATTTATTCGATTGCATCTCATGCGTGCTTGCATGTGAATTCATGATATGATTTTGGCTTCAATGAGTTCTGGGAAAGTCTTGTGCTGGACACCAACGTCTCCACTCTGTTTGTGGTTCATGTTCATGGTTATCTGGAGCTCAAAAAGGGGCTTCCTCTCTCTGTTCGTGTGTTATGATCTATTTGAGCGTTGGGTGTTCTAGTGCAATGATTTCACTGGCTCACGAGAGCACTAAACGGACATTTGATCTCTGAATCATGACAGCATCAAAATCATCGAAATGCCACATTGTGAAATATATTTGCTTAATGATTTTGCTGGTTACTCGCTGAGCTTCTAGCTCACCCCAAAAATAATTTATTCCCCTCCACAGGGCTCAAGGCGAAGGAAGGACTTATAGTACTTGTGCACGTGATTGGATGGCCTATGTTTTGTACAGTTTTGATTTGGAATCATTTTATGTATAGTTGAGAATTGTTTCCGCTGCTTTTGTGACATGTAATTATTGGAGACTTGGATGTATATTTGTGGACCATGTGATGTATATTTGAGGTTTATTCTTGTAATTCGTTTGAGGACTTTAGTGAACGACTGAGTCCCGGCGAGAGAGGTTTATTCTTGTAATTCGTTTGAGGACTTTAGTGAACGACTGAGTCCCGGCGAGAGCCGGGCAGGCGGCCCGCCGAACCCTCTGGTTCGCCTTAGGGGGAGGTGGGGCCGTCACAGCATTTATTTTCAAGACATAATTTTTAATGGAGAGAAGGTTGTGAGAGAGACTACAGACATAAAGAACATTCTTCAGATAGAGAGAATGATGAGAAGTGTGGAGATAGCAAAATTTGGTGTGTGCAATAGGTAATTGAGATCGATAACTATCCAACACTTTATTAGAGCCTTAGCAAGAATGTCATGTAGGAAGTAGCACAGCAATCTAGATACCGCATAGATTCAGAGGGCTTAGTAAAAGTCATTGCACTGAAAGAATTATTAATATCATCATGCAAACAGAAAATCGAAGCAACATGATAATGATGGCAACATAGTTGGCACACAATGCTCGAATCAGTTTAAGATGAGGAGTGCAATAGATGTCGTTTTAGTGTACCAGCAATTGACGAAGCCATGGGAGATGAGTCACATAGAAATGGATGCAAAGATAGTGAGAAGGAGGCAATGGACATATGCTGATTTGAGGTGAATGATAATTTGAAGATCTGGATTTTGGTATAATCCCAAGACATGGTAGCCTAGTATTAACCAAATGACAAGAGCAAGGAAACTGAGATTGACAAGAAAACTTGGTAATGCCATAACAACGACCTTGACACCCCTAACCTCGACCATGAGTATTTGAATCAGATACTGCCACAAAGCAATGGTAATGTAGTAGGGAGCCAACTTAATGTTTTGGGCCCGCTGCTTTTGCGCAAAAAATTTTGTGCAAAGAGCCTCTAGAGTTTAAACATTATTAGAATTGGCAATTGTGGTAAAAAATAATTCAAACTCCAAGGGCAGCCTTATAAGTCCATAAATCATGAGATCTATGGAAGATACTGGACACTCGATATAGCAGCAAGAGAGTCTGCAACTTGTTTGAGATTTCAAAGAAAAGTAACCATCAAATGATTTCTTTTTTCATTGTTTGCAACCACAATTTAGATGCAACTCTTCAGCCATAGATTGATTCAAGAAAACATTGTTCCAAAGTGGACTAGACATTACAAGACATCTCGAGCTTATGAACATCTTGGGGGATTTTTTTGGTAACTATTTTATTAATCCATGAACACAGACTTCTATCAGATTTGATCCAAGCAATGTAACCTGGGTTGATAGTAGGTCAACCAATAGAGTCAAGAACATGTTGAGAAGGACAATAAAAAGACATGTCGACATATCATGACTGATTAGAACTGAAGAAATTGGGACTTCCACCAAAGATAATTTGTAGAGTCGAGTTTAAGAGAAACAAGATGAGTAATATTGGGAGTTATCAATACAATGGATACAGGAGGAAGAATCTAATATGTGAAAGATGAAGAAAGACTTTGTTGTAATGCAACAATAGAAGAAAAACGAGGAAGGATGCACTTGAATTGAAGCGAGCTCTGGTGGTTGGAGTGCTGGATGATTTGAAAGGAAAGACAGATTGTAAAAAAGGAAACAAAGGTGGTGAGATAGATGATGATGATAGCAATAATGATATCAGTATAGTTGTAGCTGAAGAAAGTAAGGAGATGAAGGTAGTGCAAGAGGCAGTCATGGTACCTAAATATGTTGAAGAAAATGGAGCTTCTATGAGAGATCTGACCTTGAGAATAGTTTTGTCAAACAATGGCTTTGATAGCATGTAAACGTGCATTATGTCAAACCTTAGCTATATAATATATGAATAGTGTACAAAGATACATATTAACTTTTAAATATTACAATAACAACCATAAATACTCTAACAAAACACATAGTCGAGAATGAGTTGAATGAGCAAAACATCCAAATATGACAAAACAAGTTTCGACAAAACAAGGTAATAGGAGCCATCATTTAACAACCTAGGTGAAAAGCAAAATATTTATCCAGTTTGATTGCGATTAGTCTACTCAGCACCATACTTTAAGAAAAAATAAAGAAAAGTACCCAAGAGGAAAAATTAAAAATTATTTATAGTTTTTGATGTATAAATATAACTAATTAAAGAAATGCTTGACTACAGCTCACTAGATGCCAAACTGAAAATTTGGAGATCTTCAAGTGATGTCTAGTAAGGATGCTAAGTCATTGAAATGATATCGAATTAAAATAAATGTTTTAACACTTTGTAATGTGATAAAATAGGATGTTTTCTTTGCACTATTGAATGGACATATTATCCAAGTATAGTAAATAAACATTTTCAACATGCCAACAATGAAATAAATAAAAAAATTAAGCATGCAAACAAAGGGCTAAATCATGATAACTACAGCATGTTCCCAAATTTCAAAACACATTGGAAGTAACAAAAATGTTTTGTTAGTACTATTTTTTTGTAGAGTTTTATCACAGAATTCGTTTCATTTATAAATCTCACAAGCTACTTGTTGCTAATATCACTTAGGTAACTAGTGATTCTTGATCGATTTAGTGCTAAGCAAATCTTTTCTTTTTTCTTAGATCAATTCAATTTATTTAAAAACAAGGAACACCACTTCTTTACATGTTATGTGAGATACCCCGACTTTAAGGATATTACGGTTTCTATATTTTATTTTAAGACATTGTTTTGTTTTAAAGATTAGAAACCCTAAATTCTAATCAAAAGAAAAAAAAAACCTAGTTTACTTGTGACTAACCGGTTTTCTTAAATTTCTTATATTTTAATCGAAACCCTAATTGTAAACAATGGAATTGTAAAATCCCGCACATTTTTCTTAAAATTCCTTTTATTTGGAAATTATTACTTTCTAATAGCCTTACTCCCCAATCACACCACACTAAGTGCAAATAAACATAGAATCAAGGGTTTTTCTTTTCGTTTCCAAGTTATCGTAAATTAGGGTTTTCACGTCTTTTCGTAGTGTGATTAACCGGTACGGAGTGTGTACTACATTTGGTGATTAAGAGTGAGTTTTAGATGATATTAAGTGTGTGATTAGAAGTGATGATAATAAGTTAGGGAATTATAAGATAAAACCCTAGTATAAGCGATTTAAGAAAAAACGGGTTGAACCGACGGGTACCGTTTGTTACCGGGTAAATACACCACTTGACCCATACTTTATTACCTTAATCTTCTCATTTTATTTCAGCTAATTAACCCTCAAAATATCTCATACATCAGCCACAATATTTGACCAAGAAAACAAGAGAAAAGAAAAAAAAATTGACTTCCAATCACAAGGTGACACTTGTCACCTTTGACCCAAATTCATTTCTATCATTTTTAACCTTCTTGAAGCTTCATTGAGCCTTCATTTTCTGCCTACCAGCCGAGAGAGAGAGGAAGAAAAGCCAAGAGAAAGAAACCACAACCCATCTTGAGTTTGATCCACTTAAGTGAGAAAACAAGAAATCTAAACCGATTAATCAATAGTTTGAGAGCTTGGGAAGCTTAAGGAACCAAAATTTCAAAGAGAGGTGGAGGATATCCTTTGAAAGCTTGTTCTTGAGGTATTTTGGCTGTCCCTTATCTTTGGTTCTTTTACTTTTGTTTAAATTGTTATATAACTCATGATTTGGTTAAATTGGTAGCTATGGAAGTAGTTGTGGTGATTTTGGGAGAATTGGTGAGTTAGGGTTTGTATTGATCAGCCATATTTCTTCTTTTTAGATGGATTATTATGGGAATAAGTGTAGATAAGGAGGTGAGGTAGTGTTTTAAGCTAGAATTATGAAGATTAGCACTTGTAGGCATAAATTCCAGATTTTCGGTTTTGCACCTCCCCTGTTCTGACTGGCACTGTTTCACCATGTTAGAAGCCGAATTAGGCTTAGCACAAAACATTAAAGTTGTAGAGAATGATATTTTATAGTTTTCTGAAAAATTACAGCTTAATCGGAGCAATGTAGCGCATAAAAAGACAAAAATACCCCTGACTGCCATAGGTAGAGCCCTGTGGACAGCGTTGACCTTTCACCAATTTGACCGCATCTGTTCACCCTGATCCGTACTGAATTAGCCTTTGGCCAAAACATAGAAGTTATAGTTCTATGTCTTAGCTTTCCAACGCCCCTAAAAACACCTGAATTGGACTTTGGTAACCTGAGTTATTGTCATTTATGTATAGTGCGGTTAACTAGCCCGAGTGTGAGATTCTGGTTCTGTAAATTGACATTTTGACTTAGATACACTACAAACTGGACTGAGTCATCTTCATCAAAGTTTTAGTACTTTATCTTAGCTTCGAAACGGTATATATTTCACCCCAATCCGATAAGCGTAGCTTCGGTTGTGTCCGTTACGCAAAACAACATCAAATCTGTCTTTTGCTAAACTTCATTTCCGCATATGTCGTGGGCTTGATTTTGTACTTGTATGACCTTGAGCCTATTGAACGGCTATTGAAATGAGATTATTTGGTGTGTAACTTTGGTGTTGATTGAGGAAAATAATAAAGTCATAAATGGCTGGAAAATAGGTAAATACAAAGGGCGTGCTGCCCAAATTTACACCCGAGGACTACGTAGATATACTTGCGACTTGAGTAAGGCTTGAGAGTGAATACCACTTGAACCATCTAGGATATTTGTGTCTTCTTTTCTCACAGTATATAAGTTAGATTTCGGCCGAACCTTGTACCCTTGGAAAAATAAAATTTACGACCAATAAAAAAAATACGTTTTCTTTGTTTCTTCGACTCAAATGGAGATTTCAAAGTTTTACAAGCGAGTATAAGTTTTACAAATATTTTACTCATGTCCTTTAGTTTAAATGTACTCTTTTCACTTCCAAAACTATACTTATCTTTTGTACTAATAGTTACTCGGATTTTCTTTGATTCACTTAAACTTTGGATGATTTAACCGTAATATTTTCCCTTGGTTATTATTAGGGTTCCTTGGTGATTGAGAGTATTATCCGGAAGGATATTTTGGACGTTATTTTGCGTAAATAGGTGAGTGTTCCTTGTTTGTTATATTTTCATTGACTATGTGGCTTGTTCTTGATTATATGGCTTGTTATGAACGAATGACAACATGTTAAATGTTTTCAATGATTGCTTAAAATGAGTTTTCTAGGCGAGTGTGTACTTTATCGCACTCGACCTAAATGAATGTGAAATTTTCAATGATTAAATAATTAAATGCTAGTTACGCATGAATGTAAGCCGTTTGGCTGAACTGGGCCCTTGCCCTTCGTTGCCGGTCGACTTGAGCCAGAAGCGGACTCGGTCGGGTGATTTGGTGACCTTGGGTGAACGTTTGGTATACTCGAGTATTACCTTGTAGTCTGGTGGAGCCTGGCCAACGTCCAGGAGGGGGTGAATGAAATGAACAAACGAATGTCAATGCAAATGAGGGGTTTTACTTATCGAAATGCATTTTCAAATGATTGGAGGAATAAGGGAATGAAAGGAGAATGAACGAATGGCTCCCTGTGAGCCCGTATCCTTTTAATGAATGTGTTAGTATTGCTTTCTATTATAAATGTTTCTTGAATTATTGGTTATTGATGGTTAATGCATTGAACTTATTGTTTGATTATGTGTTCGGAACCTCACTGAGCTTTTAGCTCATCCCTTTAGTTTTATTTTCCTTAACAGAGGAAGGCGAGCAAGGACGAGAGCTCGGTATAAACTAGCCTAGACTTGTTTCAGATGTTTGTAATGGTTCTCGCCCTACCTTTTGGCACGGGCTAGATGTATGACGAATTGAGAACCTTTGTATATTCGGTGTTTGTACTCTCTTTTGAGATAGAAATGTATATAAGTTTCACTTTAAGTTTTGGATTGTTGATATATTTATTCCTGTGGTTTTATTCCGCTTTTAAGTGAGGACTAAAGTGAATGACTGAGTCTTGGCGAGAGCTGGGCAGGCGGTCCACCAAACCCTTTGGTTCGCCTTAGGGGAAGGTGGGGCCATCACAGATGGTATCAGAGCTCCTATCGAGCTCGTGCCGGGAGAAGGTTCTCGGACTGTGGGGATTGACTTGTTAAGTGTGGAACAATTGTCTATTGTTGGGGACCTTAGATATGTATGTTGGGTATGAATCTCTAATACGGGTGATTTGCTCTTGAGCCTGGCCAGCTTGAGTGGTGAATTATCATATTTTCGGATTCTTGTACCCGGGTACCAAAGAGTGATACCTTTACGATAAGTTGATATCTCGAGTAATATTTGGATAAGTTTGGATGGCGAAAGGCAAGGCATGGGGGATGCGAATGTCGGGACTTAGGATATATTGAAGATATTAGTAAGATTTGGGGACCCTGATTATTCACGCGTACATGCTTGGTTGTACTTCGTCAAGTTTTAATTAAGTAAAGTACCTAAACAATACCTAGGGTTACTGTCCCGTAGGATGTGTGAATTGCTATGATATATACAAAGAAAGTGTGTTATTTTCATTGTGTTTTATTAATTTTCGTTTTATGATTTGAAAATCCTTTTATTGAACCTTATAACTATTTTATTTTGCTTATACTTATTTACGAATAACTCTATGAATTTACGAATAAATGAATGAATTTCGAGGACGAAATTCTTTTAAGGAGAGGAGATTTGTGACAGCCCCACTTCCCCCTTAGGCGAACCAGAGGGTTCAGCGGACCGCCTGCCCAGCTCTCGCCGGGACTCAGTCGTTCACTCACACAAATCAGAAATAGATCCACAAGAAAGAACAAAACGAGGATCCAAACCTTAAAACAAAATTTATATACATTGCTATCTCCGAAAGTAGTACAACCGACGAGAATACAAAAGTTCTCAAGTCACCATACAACCAGCCCGTGCCAAGCACTAGGGCGAGAACCAAAACAAAACCAAAACTAGACCCAGCCAGTCGGTACAGAGTTCTAGCCCTTGCTCGCCTTCCCCTGTTAAGGAAAACAAAACTAAAGGGATGAGCTAAAAGCTCAGTAAGGTTCCGAACATAGAATCAAGCCATAAATCAAACAATAAGTCAAGAAACATTTACAACATTTACAATAGTCACACATGAAAAGGATACGTTCGTTCATTCGTTCGTTCATTAGTTCGTTCTCCTGTCATTCCCCTTATTCCTTCATTCGTTTCAAAATGCATTGTTCATTTATCAATAAAACCCTCGTTCGTTCGTTCGTTCGTTCGTTCATTTCATTCAACCCTTCCTGGGCATTGGCCAGGCTCCACCAACCTCCACCAACCTACAAGGTAATACTCGAGTATACCAAACGTTCACCCAGGTCACCAAATCGCCCGACCGAGTCCGCTTCTGGCTCGAGTCGATCGGTAACAAGAGGCAGGGCCCAGTTCAGCCAAAAGGCTTACATTCATGCACAAGTACGTTCCAATCATTCAATCTTTGAAAATTTCACATTTATTTAGGTCGAGTGCGATAAAGTACACACTCGCCTAGAAAACTCGTTTTGGAAATCGTTGAAAGCACTTAACACGTTATCAAACAATAATACAAGTCATGAAGTCAAGGAAATATAACAAACAAGGAACACTCACCGAATTATGCAAAATAACGTCCAAAATGTCCTATCGAATCTTACCCTCGGTCACCGAGAAAACCTATGATTCAACGAGAAAGAATATTACAATTCATCTAGCAAAACAAGTAAGTGGAATCAAGGAACTCGACTAGTTACGAGTAAAATGGATAAAGGTGACTTTAAAGTGAAAATAAAGCCATTTGGATCTGTGGACGGAAACAACTAGGGTGTCATAAACCAAACTCAAAGGGTTATAACAGTTCCAATGGAAAACACTTGAATCAAAGTCAAGTCGGAATCCAACCAGATAGGCTCAGAAATATTAGTTTTCGGAATCGTTTATGTGGTTCAAAATCAATATACATTCAAGTAGGTATTATGGCCTAGATGTCTTGACTGAGAAAACCTTAGGTCATACCTCGATCTTTTGGTATGAAGTAGTAAATAATCATTTGAAGGTTCAAATGGAAAAGGTATCATGTTTTAAGATGGAAAACGGGCATAGTATTTGCCAAACGAAAATATACAAGTTCAAATAGAAGCTTAGCCCTTGAGCGAAAATTTGGGCAGCACGCCCTTTGTATTTTCCTATTTCCAGCCATTTATGACTTCATTATTTTTCTTATTCAAACCCAAAGGTACATACACAACAATTTAATTTCAATAGCCGTTCAGTAAGCTCCAAGTAGTACCAGTACAATTCAAGCTAGGGAAAAGTCCGGAAATGAAAGTTAAGCTCTAAACCATAAAACAGTTTTTGACATCATTTTGCGGTTTTGGTACCATTGGTACTACGATTATCGGATGGAAGTACAAGATACACCGTTTCGAAGCTAAGAGATAGTGCTACAATGTTGAAGAAGGCTACTCAGTCCAGTTTCTAGTACAATCAGGTCAAAAATTCAATATACTAAACCAGAACCGCAAAAACAGGTTCACCAACCGTATTCTGGTTCAAACATCATAAGTCAGGCTACCTAAGTCCAAATCAAGTGATTCCAAAGCCATCCGAAAGCTAAGATATAAGGATACAATTATTCAGAAGACATCAACAACCAAATCAGAAGCATTCCCAATCAAATTAGCCAATCACAGAAGCAATTCTCAAGTTCGGGTAGAAACAGGGCAGCAGGGGTATTTCAGTATTTTCACAAGCTACATTGCTCCGATTGACCTGAAATTTTTTAGGCATATCTAAAATATCATTCTCTACAACTTTTATGTTTTAACCCAAGGCTAATTCGGCCTCTAACTATGATGAACAGTGCCAGGCAGAATTGGGGAAAATGAAACCCTAATCTGGAAATTTTTGCTTCAAACCAGAAATTTTCCACTAATCATTACAATTATCATACCAAAGCTTCATTCTAACCCATACTAGACCATCATACATGATCAAACAATATTAATCATATGAAAACAGAAAAATTCCCAATAAATAGAAAACTTAGACAACACAACCATAATTCATGAAATACTTCACAAAATTGCATCTTTAACTACCAACCTCTACTAATTTCACATCAAAACCAGCAAAGGGATAATTTCTTAACCACTCACCTTTGTAACCTCAAGAAACAAGATAGCTAGGGCTTGTTCTTCCCAAATGGCTCCACCAATCCCCCTTAAACTAGTTTAGCAACTCACTTTTGTGGAACATTTTGGAATTTAAACGGTTGATTTGTGAGATTCAAGCAAGAAATTGAAGAAAGAAGTTGGGAGTTTTTCTCTTCTTTTCCACCAAGAAATTTGGCCAAAGAGGGAGAAATGGAAGATGATTTTTGGTCAAAATTAGTTTTAAGAAGGAAAGAAAATATCTTGGTCAAAAGTCCACCCTCGAATAGAAACGCGACATGTGGCGCCTTTTATGTGTAAGCTTATCTTCTTGTCTCTCCACTCTCATCCATATAACAACCTTCAATTATCTCTTAACACCTGGTAAAATAAATCCGATATCCAAAACTTAACCTAACTGGCCGAATTTTTCCGAACTTTCCGCACTAGCAGGTCCCACGTCCGGTATACGTTCTTAATTTCTCAAAAACTAACCGATACTAGAAAAATAATTTTAAAACCCTATTTACTCATAAAAATTATCTAGAAAATTTTTCTAACAAAGAAAATGCAGAAAATATGCCATTAAATAGAATAAAACCCAGAAAATGAGAAAATTACGGGGTCTCACACCCTCTCCCCCTTAAAAAAAATTTCGCCCTCGAAATTTTACCTTCATTTGCATCAAACGAGTGCGGAACTGTTTGGGTGCCTAATGCATAAGCTTTTGCTGGCCCACTAGTTCGGTTCCCTCTTTCATTTGCTTGTTTTGTTTTAGCTCCCTCCAGTTGCGGAATACTACCTCCGCGTGACTGTCTCCTCGGACAGTTGCTAACTTGGTGCTCACCACTCCCACAAATCAAGCACTTCCGCCCTTTCTGCCAACAATCGTTCTCGGTATGATTGACCTTTCCGCAATAGCCACAAGTCAAGTAGGAAGCCATTTTTTGGCTTTCTGGAGAAGTCTCCCCATATCCGGTTTGGCTTACTTTGGCAGACCTTTCATTTCCTGCCCCTACTGTCCATGGCGGGTAGGACAAAAAGTTCACTTTCTGCATTTTAGAAGGTGCTATTGATTCATTAAGAGATTCTTCAATCACACTACCAACTGCACCTCTTTTCCGAGTTTGGGAGGCTTTTACTTGTGCCTTTGCATTCTCGATTCGTTGAGCCTTCTCAAGGGCCTCCGTAAAAGTATTCACTTGCGCCGCGGCTAACGCCTCTTGGATGTCCAAATTCAGTCCTTGTATAAACCGTCTTACTCTTCGCCGTTCAGTGGCTACTAGTTCAGAAGCAGACTTGGATAATCTTGTAAATTTTGTTTCATATTCGGCCACACTTAACGTTCCCTGGCGTAACCTAATAAACTCCTCCTCCCTCCTTTCTTGGACTAAAGGTGGGAGGTATTTCTCGTTAAATTCTCTTATGAAGTTCGCCCATGTCCAGATGGTCTGTTCTCTTTCCCACTTTGCTCTAATTACGTTCCACCATGATCGGGCCGGTCCCTCAAATTGAAATACTGCAAAGTTCACTTGCCTTTGCTCAGTGTAGTTTAGGGCTGTGAAGATATTAACCATGGTTTCTATCCATTGTTCAGCCACGTCCGGATCGGGCCCTCCAAGGAATTTTGGCGGAGCAAACTTCTGGAACCTTTCAAGAGCCTTATCCTCGCCCATCTCAGGGTTCCGATTTTGGGTTACGGGTATTTGGCCTTGTTGATCCACCAGTCTTGCCAAGATATCTGTCATCTGTTGCATTGCCGTTGCCATTTGGTCTCCAGTCGCAGCTCTTGATCCCTGCCCTTGCTCGGCTGACGTTTCCCTTTCTCCTCTTGATTCTGGGGTCCGCTCAGTTCCCCGGCCTCGACCACGTCCACGACTACGTCTCCCGTCCATAGATATGTTTTTCTCTCTCTCTTTTCTTTTCTTTTCCCCAAAAGGTATTTTAGTGAATAAACACAGTAAATTAACTAAGCACCAATTCCCACATACCAAATACACAAGTAAACATATACGCACATAACATGCCAGATCAAGGAGGCACGGAATCAAATATACAAATACATATCACAAATACATATCAAGTTTGACAGATAATCATATACACGAATTCACATGCTAACGTCATGTAGTAGCCATATATGGGTGCATCACAAGAAAAGGGATACGTTGCCCCACACCCTGTTAACCTCGTCCGGTCTCTCACGTCACTTTCTATCCAACTAGATGTCCATTGACCTCTCGTGCTCATTCTAGCCAGACAAAGCCTGTTCATGTTCCCAAAATGCAATTTCCAAGTACTTAACGCCACCTCAACTTTGGAGTACTCGGGCACAAGAATCCGAAATAAGACAATTCACATCTCGAGCTGGCCAGTCCCAAGAGTAAACTATCTTCAATCGAAATTCCTACCCGACGTACCTATCTATGATCCTCAAATACCATAAGAAAATGTAAAGCGTATAACATTCACAATTCATGGCTTATGCTCGAACGAGCACTTAGTCCCTCATACTCATTCACCACTTAGTCCAGGCTCACTCCGCGCAGAGACCACGCGAAGCAGGCTCTAGGTTTTATCCCTCAATTGCTTAACTTTAAAGTCAAATCGAATTCCCACAGTCCGGCATCCAAAAATTTAGCCTAGTATACACTACAGAGATCTGAAGCCTAAGCTCTGATACCAACTGTGACAGCCCCACTTCCCCCTTCGGTGAACCAGAGGGTTCAGCGGACCGCCTGCCCAGCTCTCGCCGGGACTCAGTCGTTCACTCACACAAATCAGAAATAGATCCACAAGAAAGAACAAAACGAGGATCCAAACCTTAAAACAAAACTTATATACATTGCTATCTCCAAAAGTAGTACAACCGACGAGAATACAAAAGTTCTCAAGTCACCATACAACCAGCCCGTGCCAAGCACTAGGGCGAGAACCAAAACAAAACCAAAACTAGACCCAGCCAGTCGGTACAGAGCTCTAGCCCTTGCTCGCCTTCCCCTGTTAAGGAAAACAAAACTAAAGGGATGAGCTGAAAGCTCAGTGAGGTTCCGAACATAGAATCAAGCCATAAATCAAACAATAAGTCAAGAAACATTTACAACATTTACAATAGTCACACATGAAAAGGATACGTTCGTTCATTCATTCGTTCATTCGTTCGTTCTCCTGTCATTCCCCTTATTCCTTCATTCGTTTGAAAATGCATTGTTCATTTATCAATAAAACCCTCGTTCATTCGTTCGTTCGTTCATTTCATTCAACCCTTCCTGGGCATTGGCCAGGCTCCACCAACCTTCACCAACCTACAAGGTAATACTCGAGTATACCAAACGTTCACCCAGGTCACCAAATCGCCCGACCGAGTCCGCTTCTGGCTCGAGTCGATCGGTAACAAGGGGCAGGGCCCAGTTCAGCCAAAAGGCTTACATTCATGCACAAGTACGTTCCAATCATTCAATCTTTGAAAATTTCACATTTATTTAGGTCGAGTGCGATAAAGTACACACTCGCCTAGAAAACTCGTTTTGGAAATCATTGAAAGCACTTAACACGTTATCAAACAATAATACAAGTCATGAAGTCAAGGAAATATAACAAACAAGGAACACTCACCGAATTATGCAAAATAACGTCCAAAATGTCCTATCGAATCTTACCCTCGGTCACCGAGAAAACCTATGATTCAACGAGAAAGAATATTACAATTCATCTAGCAAAACAAGTAAGTGGAATCAAGGAACTCGACTAGTTACAAGTAAAACGGATAAAGGTGACTTTAAAGTGAAAATAAAGCCATTTGGATCTGTGGACGGAAACAACTAGGGTGTCATAAACCAAACTCAAAGGGTTATAACAGTTCCAATGGAAAACACTTGAATCAAAGTCAAGTCGGAATCCAACCAGATAGGCTCAGAAATATTAGTTTTCGGAATCGTTTATGTGGTTCAAAATCAATATACATTCAAGTAGGTATTATGGCCTACATGTCTTGACTGAGAAAACCTTAGGTCATACCTCGATCTTTTGGTATGAAGTACTAAATAAACATTTGAAGGTTCAAATGGAAAAGGTATCATGTTTTAAGATGGAAAACGGGCATAGTATTTGCCAAACGAAAATATACAAGTTCAAATAGAAGCTTAGCCCTTGAGCGAAAATTTGGGCAGCACGCCCTTTGTATTTTCCTATTTCCAGCCATTTATGACTTCATTATTTTTCTTATTCAAACCCAAAGGTACACACACAACAATTTAATTTCAATAGCCGTTCAGTAAGCTCCAAGTAGTACCAGTACAATTCAAGCTAGGGAAAATTCCGGAAATGAAAGTTAAGCTCTAAACCATAAAACAGTTTTTGACATCATTTTGCGATTTTGGCACCATTGGCACTACGATTATCGGATGGAGGTACAAGATACACTGTTTCGAAACTAAGAGATAGTTCTACAATGTTGAAGAAGGCTACTCAGTCCAGTTTCTAGTGAAATCAGGTCAAAAATTCAATATACTAAACCAGAACTGCAAAAACAGGTTCACCAACCGCATTCTAGTTCAAACATCATAAGTCAGGCTACCTAAGTCCAAATCAATTGATTCTAAAGCCATCCGAAAGCTAAGATATAAGGATACAATTCTTTAGAAGACATCAACAACCAAATCAGAAGCATTCCCAATCAAATTAGCCAATCACAGAAGCAATTCTCAAGTTCGGGTAGAAACAGGGCAGCAGGGGTATTTCAGTATTTTCACAAGCTACGTTGCTCCGATTGACCTGAACTTTTGTAGGCATCTCTAAAATATCATTCTCTACAACTTTTATGTTTTAACCCAAGGCTAATTCGGCCTCTAACTATGATGAACAGTGTCGGGCAGAATTGGGGAAAATGAAACCTGTCGCGCCCCATTTTTTTACAAGAAAAATAAATTGTTTGAAAAAGTGAATTCTTTATTTGAAAAATGATTTCTGATTTACAAAGAAAGTGGGTCTAAATGGGACTTGAAAATGCGACGATTTGACCCAAAATATAGTTTAAAAAGGGTTTTTGAAATAAAAATCGGAGTCGCCACTTGGTATAGAGTTAAGGTGTACCAAGTCACCTAAAATGAATTTTTTAAAGGAAAATGTAGAAAGAAACCCCTTTTAAACGACTCCTAGTCCACGTAAACCAACGAAAAAGGTTCGGGAGTCACATTTGACGAAGGGGAAGGCAAGGATGAAATCCAAGGCACCCATTCGACCTAGCCAAGGCTAGTTGCGCGATTTAGTCAAAGATTTTCTTGTTTTAACCAAAGCATTTATCACATTTGGATGCACTATATGAATGCAAACCCTAAACCTAGGAGGGTATCGGGGGGTCAAAATATCTCTTCAAAGCTTGAATGGTGCCAATCACATTAATTGTGATGCCCAATAATGACTCTTTGGAGAGGTCACGAATAATGCAAAAATATGAGACTCTAAGAAGAGGAAAAAAATAAAATAATTATAGAAATATACATGTCTTAAAGGAATGCATCATGTCGGGTATGGGGGACTAATGTTCGTGACTCAATTTTCCCTTTTAATAGAGAGAATATGAGCGTGCTAAGGCTAGAAAGGCCAAACTCGTCCATATCCCATATTCAAGGGGTTTCCCTAATCTAATCAAGCAAATGCCCTATCCTAATCCTAATTCTAAAATGAAATGCAATTCTAATGTTATGTATCACACAAAAAGGGCAAGTAATATACATATAAGGGAAAATATGGGGAAAGGGGTATACATATATAAGGAAAATGTCATGCAATATGGCGAAAAAGGCCCTAAAAAATAAAGATATGCATGAGATGAAGGCATGCGAATGTACTAGCGAGGGACGGTCCTATTGGATCTAGCATTGGACTAGTCCTTCACTAGTGCTCCCTCACAAGCATTGGACTTGCAAGAGCTCGAGGGAAATACCATGACTAGCGTTGGACTAGCCATGGTTTCGTGCATTTGCATCTATCATACATACATAAGTAAATGTGCACAATTAAAGCGAGTAGGCATGTGAGCACGTAATTCACATAACACATAACACATAAGCATGCATATCTAGATGCCAAACCCTAATAAAGCAATTAAACACATAGCACATACGCATGCGAAACACATAAGGCAATTAAGGCCCTAACTATTACATTTTTAGGGGGAAGGCCTACTACAATCTAAAAGGGGAAATAATAAGGAATAAAACAATTAAATCCCTAACTATTACAATTTTGGCATTCGAGTTCCTCCCAAATGATAAAATTGAACTAAAATTAAAGCAAAACTATGCGACTAAAGAAATAAATAAAGTGAAAATGAAACAAACACTTAGAGTCATGCAATTGCACACATAAGACACATATACGCACGTAGGGTTAAATAAAGTAAAAATAAGGGATAGAGTGTACCTCCCTTGCAATGGTAATCAAATGAAGGACGAATTAGCTTCAAAACAATAACGAGGTCAAGGCACCACTTTAATTTGAAACAATTAAAGAAAATATGCAAATACAAACTCTCTTGATCATAAAGCTCTTAAAATCATGAATTAAGTGCAATTTAAACAAAGCATGGTAGTTAATTGAAGCAAACAAGCAATGACAAGTTGTAAAATTAGAGCTGCCAAGGACCAAATTGAGGAAATGATCCAATTGGTTGGGTCATAATAGAACAAGGGGAGACTTGGGGGGTCAAAGTGGCAATTTCTGAAAGTTGTTCCATGCAAACTCATGCAAAGATACGAAACTTATGTTTCTGCAACTCAAACCTGCCGCTATTTCACTTCAAAATGATGATTCCAGACAAACTTTGATTCAAAGCTTTTCAACCAAGAATCATAACTTCAAGCCAAACAACGAGACACATGACTTCCACATACAAATAAGCTAAGACTTAGAAAGACATCATGCAGATTTGGTACAAACTATAAAGGAAAACAAGTCTGCAATTTATTTCCCCATGCTATTCCATTCCCACAACCGAAAGCTGCTCATGATTCGTGAGGTAAGAGAACAATATCATAACAAGGCATCCACCCAATTACCTACTTTTGGTAATTAACTAACGAAGGAATACATCCCAACAGACTTGAAAGTGCACAAAATGCAGCAAAGATGCATAAGGAAAGAATCTAGAAAAACACAACAGATTTCGTGCAGCTTCCTTTCTACAATGTTAGCATGTTTATTAATATTTACACGCCCCAATGAAACTTGTAGATACCTCATCCAATGTCCAAAAACTAAACTTCAATCCAACTTACTCATGCCAAACAGCGAAATCATAATTTTAGTCACTGCCTTCCTCCCCCCAGAAAATTTTACAAACACTACGCTGCATTCAAACTCCACATTTATCATGCACAAGGAACTACTCATGCAAACGAAGGGAAACAAGGCATAGCACGGCCATAGGATCAGATTTCCTGCGGCAATTTTCTGCAAAAAATTATCATCCAAATATTCCTTGACAACACTGAGCACTCGAATTAACAAGTGAACTCTGGACTGTTGCCCGGAAACACAAGCTTCGACAAAACGTACCTTGCGGCCAAGCAAAAGACAATCAAATAGAAACTGAAGTAAATAAAATTTCAAATCTGCAACTCTAAGCTAACAACCCACGAAGTTCATGCGAAGTAACGTACAACTGGATAGATTTAACTTCAGTGTTTCCATAAGATGCAACAAAACAACACAACCAAGTGCCATGAAGCCTGCCGAAACCTTCGACTCTAGCCCTTAAAGACATTTAACCCAAACCAGAAAATGATTACCCCGTGCATGGTTAAAGTTCAGGTCCCTCCCAGTTTCAAAATGCATTCACAAGAAAGCAGTCTTTTCTCACTGATATGTTGTTTTCCGTTTACAATTTTTTTTTTACAGGTGAATCTGACAGCATGCGATGATCTTAAACTGGACAACAATCCCAAATATTCATCAAGCTTCCTAAAACTATCACCAAGAAGCAACGCTGAATGTACAACAAGGGAAAAAAAACAGCTTTAATATTAGATGCTATTCATGGCATTCCAATCAAAGCAGGGAACAAAAACGAGCCTATCAGCCGAGCCACAGCTTCAGCAAACAAAGGAAAAGGGAGATTAATATGCCTAAACTGCTGCCACAAGTCAAAAGATGCAATCTTGTTGCAGCAAAAAACTCAATCTAAGGAGTCTAACAGGCAACCTACTTATCACCATGGCTCTATGAACAAGAACAAGAGGTCGCAGTCATACGGGGGACATCATATTAGCCATCAAGAACACCAAACAAATTCAATCTATTGGTAAGAAAAAGCGAAAAGAAAGACTCACAGCACCGTTTCTGGCAAAGCTCTTTGGCAACAATGGTGGCGGCGGGCTCCTCCTTTGTGGTGGCCACCAGTTCCAACTCTCTTTTGGCTCTCAGCCCTTTTTAGTTTCGTCCCTATTTCCTTGCTGCGATTTTTTCCCGCGGCTTCTCCAAGCTCTCTGGTTCTCTCTCAGCTATTCCCCCCAACCCTCAGTCATCACTTTTCTCTTGGCCGAAAGCCTTTCTCTATTTCTGTCCTCTCCGCCGTCCACTCTCTGAGTTCCTTACCTCCTCCCCTCTGTTGCAGATTCTAGCCGTCACCCTCTCTCTTCATTTTTCTCTCCATTCCTCCAACCTCAGCCTTCATATATTTTATTCTCTCAACTCTCAGCCGTCACTCCTCACTCTTAGCTCACTCCTGCCCTTGTCTCTTCCTCTCGGTCTCTCTCCCTATTTTCTCTCTAGCCGTCCAAAGATTTCTTTCATTAGCCGTCCGTCCTTCTCCCTCAGCCGTCCTGCTCTACCTCCTCTCTTAGCTCTCGGCCCTTCCTAATTCTCCCAGAACTCTCTCTCTTTATATCCCCTAAACCCTGATCTTCACGACTCCTGACAAATCTCATTTCACCTCCTTTTTATGGCCATCCGATTCGCTCTTCATTCCAGATGAGAGCCAGGTAGGATGAAGTCAAGGTAATCCAAGGGTAAAGGAAACACAATGGAAAAACGGCGGAAAATGAAATGGGCTAAGCTGTCTTTTGCTGCAATTTTCCCGTGCGAAGAAAGGGCTAGGATCCTATGCTTCTCATGGTCCGTGAGCTTGTCCTTTTTTCCTTTTTTCTTTTTAACACGTAAGGAAATAATTTTAACAAGATAAATGAAACGCTACGAAATTGAATTAACAAAAAATAAACATATTTTTGTGAACAATTTTCTCTTTTTTCGATAAATCCGAATACTAGAAAGTCTTGAAATAAAATAAAATAAAACAACTAAATGAACCAAAAAAAAAAATAAATAATAATAATAATCTAAAATGCTACAAAAATGCCTAATAACTGCCTAAAAAAATCATGGGATTAATAAAAAAATAAAAATAATTATCAATAAATAAAATAAATAAGTTAAAATTTTGGTGTCTACAGTTTGCCCCTCTTTGTCTGAGTTTTGGAAAAATTTGAGACAAAGAAGTAGGCACCAAATACTCACCTGTGTTATTCGGCTGTAAACTGCTCGAGCGATTGAGGACTGACCCCTTTTTGATGAGACTGACTCGGACGAGCAATTTAAAATGGACTGACTCAAACAGAAAATTTAAACGGGACTGACCCGAACAAGAAATTCAAACAGGACTGACCCGAACAGGAGTTTAAAATCGGGACTGACCCGAAACAGAAATTTAAAATCGTGGGACTGACCGGAACAAAATTAAATCATGGGACTGGCCCGAACAAAAATTAACTCATGGGACTGGCCCGAACACAAATTAACTCATGGGACTGGCCCGAACAAAATTTAAAATCATGGGACTGACCCGAACAAAATTTAAATCATGGGACTGACCCGAACAAAAACATCATGGGACTGACCCGAATAAGATTTAAAATCATGGGACTGACCCGAATAAGATTTAAAATCATGTGACTGACCCGAATAAAATAAAATTTAAAATCATGGGACTGACCCGAATAAAATTTAAAATCATGGGATTGACCCGAATAAAAACATCATGGGACTGACCCGAATAAGATTTAAAATCATGGGACTGACCCGAATAAAATAAAATTTAAAATCATGGTATGCACACTAGTGGGACTGACCCATGTTTAGTGGCAATGAAAATAAAATGCACACTAGTGGGACTGACCCACGGCTAGTGGCAATGAAAATAAAATGCTCACTAGTGGGACTGAACCACGGCTAGTGGCGATGCAAAATAAAATGCTCACTAGTTGGACTGACCCAACGGCTAGTGGCAGTATAAAAAAAAAATGCTGGTATGTATGAAGAGACTGTATAAGACTTGCTTGGAAAATTATCCAAAATTTTGCCCCAGTGCGATGAATTGGTCAGTGGGATAACACCCGAGCCTGCCTTTGACAAATTGGTCGGTCAGTGGGATAGCACCCGAGCCTGCCGGAGATAGAATAAAACACACACGTTAGTGAGATAAACTCGATGCTAACTGTGATTGAATGAAAGAAACACACACGTTAGTGAGATAAACTCGATGCTAACGGTGGTTGAATGAGACGCACACGTTAGTGAGATAGACTCGATGCTAACGGTGGTTAATGAAACGCACACGCTAGTGAGATAGACTCGATGCTAACGGTGGTGAAATAGAAATGCACACGTTAGTTAGATAGACTCGATGCTAACGGTGGTGGAATAGAAACGCACACGTTAGTGAGATAGACTCGATGCTAACGGTAGTGGAATAGAAACGCACACGTTAGTGAGATAGACTCGATGCTAACGGTGGTTGAAGTCAGTGAATTCAATGTGGTTGTCAAGAAAGAGAGGATAGAAGGGTGCGCGGTATACGCTGAAATTTCATCAATAAGAAATTGAAATTTGTCAAGGAACAAAAAATTAAATTCAATTTTTGATTTTTGATTTTGATTTTGATTTTTTTTTTTTTGGAGAATCTTTTCAAAAATGATTTGCCCCAGTTTCCACCAATTATTGTGCAACTGATCAATTGATTTGCATTACGGCATGGTTGCTCCTCCTTAAGGCCTTGATTCGTAAGATTCTGACTTACGCTTCTTCCTCGATTTCAGCATGGATACCTGCACAGGGGCTTGCCAAAATACAACATGCACTTTATTTTAAATATTGCAACTACTACTCATGGAAGGAGCAGTGTGATTGATTTGAAAGTCTTGCTTGACTCTTTGACGAAGTCCTCAAATGGACTATAAAAAATTTGCCCCAGTGTGGGCTTATTCTGCGAAATCTTACAAATGAAAATTTGCCCCAGTATGGGCCCATTTTGCAAAATTTGGTTTGGATGCCTCTCCATTTATTTGAACAAAGTAAGAAACTGTGTTTCCTATATAATGGGAAGAAATTTGAACATCTTGCTTAAACTCACACAGAAAATTTCATGATGAATTTCTCAAAATAATACCAAATCGCAGAAGATTTCTTCCTCACCTTGGCATTGGTGCTTAGGGTAACGGGTCACCACTTGCAGGACCAATCAAGTGGGCGTTATTTCTGATTTTGAGGTGGCTAAAGGAAATGGGAGGTCAAGATTTGTCTTATTCTTGTGCCCAAATTGTATGTAATCACATCTTAGTGAAAGCAAATAGTTTGTCACCCTTATTTCTTAAGAAAACGTAGTCCACATATAAGCTTTATAGGCTTGCAACAATATGGATGGAAACGATAGCTAAACATGTGAAAACTGGTCATAGCCTTATGATCACGAATGATTGATGGACTCCTTAGAAGCATGACCTTTGTTTTGAGTTGTCATGAAGGAATAAGTCAACGATGGACTTTTATGGGCTTGTAATGTGGCTTGAAGACGATAGTTAAAGAAATAATTTTCAAGGACATTGCACCGAAGATCGCGTTTTTCTCAAAATTGCCCTCATTTTGGACTCCAAGATCTTGGACTTTGTTTGACTTTTATCATCACTCAACAGGGTCTTTCAGCATCAAATCTTTTTGCATTTTTCTTTTGCATTCATTTCGCTCGTTTTTCTTTTTTTTCTTTTCCCTTTTTTTCAAAAGTGCCCTCGCGGGACATGAAGAGCAGTGTCAACCTCACACCTAATCAATTCAAAAATACATTCAAAAAATTTCTTGACATCAGTATATGAACATCACTTGCCAATTAGAAAATTCCTTGACGGAGATATTGCAAAGAACAGAAGTCAGGACTTTCGGCTTTTGTAATAGGGTCAGGTGGGGTGCTTAGAAAAGTTAAGGCTTGAAAGCGGATTTCAAAAAACGGTTTGAAGAATCCGAGATCGAATTGTTGTATCAACCCCCTTTTAGGGTTAAATCAGAACTGGCCCCAGTTTATGCTCAATTGAGGCTTTTTCTTTTTCATTTTTCCTCTTTTCTATTTTCGGCCTTCTGCCATTCTTTTGAAAGTTTCAAAAATTTGCCCCAGTCTATTTTTGAACTGAGGTTCTCTTTTCTTCTTTTTCTTTTGATTTTGTTGCTGCTTTTTCACTTTTCAACTTTTCCCTTTTCAACTAAACTTGCCCCAGTGTGGGGTTTGCGATTCTCAGGGGTTGCCAAATGAAGTATTTTATTCTGAAGGCTCAAAAGGGATAGCTAGGGATAGAATGTCTGATTGGAAAAGAAGAAGGCCTGACTTTTATTCCATTCCTTACAATAACTCTGAAAGGAAACTGTCTTTAATGCGAAATTTCTTGCATGTATCTGAATTAATTGACTGAGGAAGACCCTTGTTCATCAAACATAGGTGATCCGCCGGACAAAACTCTTTCCTTTTCTTTTCTTTTCTTCTTTTTTCCCAAAATTGAAACCCAAGTGGAATCAAATTTCTCCAATTTGTGATTCCCTCTTTTCTTTTAGTTTTGGCATTTTTGCTTTTCCCATTTTTGGAAAATTCTCCAATCTCCCTCCCCAATGTGGGGGTGCGATCGTAAGTGCTTTTGAAAAGAATCACCAATTTTAGCTCAAATGAGGATGCAAGGGATAAATGGTGTTTAGGTTGTAGAAACGATGGCCAAAGTATCATTCTTACACCTCATGACAACCAAAGTAACGAAATGCTCATTGAGAATCCATTCTGTTTTTGATATTTGAAAATTTTCTAATGAAGGGTAGTGATCATCAAGGCGCTTATTTGAAACGAAATTATTCTTTTATAGGCTCAAATGGGAAAGCAAATGATAAAATCTGTATAGGTAGAGAAACGAACGCTCGAAGTATCATTCCAAATTTTCCAAACAAATAAGAATAATGCACATTTTGCTTTCACTTAGATGTGGATTGAACTAGATTAGACACAGTGGGCATTTTTAAGCAAAGATCGCCCCAATTTATCAATCAATGTGACTGACTTTTATTTTGGGGTTAATAGAAGTGGGCAAAATATGAATTGTACAGTGAAGGAGAAAAAGGTATCGTATTGGGTCTTTTGAGTGACCTCTTTTAATTCTGAGCACTCTTATTGCATAGCTCGGATCACCAATCTGGTGTATACATTTGTGAGTTTTCAGGCAAGAGGTTGAAAAATCTCAATTTGAGCTTATTTCTTAAAATTCATCATGAAATTTCCAATGAGCAAAAATAAACAATGAAATGTACATGAATATATATACAAAACAATAATTGTCCAAAACTTTATTGCTGAAAAAGTTTAAAATAAAAATTCTCGTTCAATTATAATACAAATGAGAAGAGGAAAACTTCTAAAAAACTCCACATATATACACTTTTTGTCTCCATTTCTTTTGGAACAAAATGTATTAACAAATCAAATATACAAAATTTTTCTTTGAAAAACAATTATGAAACCTCTTAGAGGCTTTAGCCTAACGCTTCCAGATAGATCCTTTATGTTTTCATTGCAAGGCCTGCCCAAGAATCAAATAATACTTGTAACTTTATTAGATCAAAAATTGTTATCAGATATGGAAAAATATTTTCACCTTATTGAAATGTTTTTATGAATGCAGGGGGAGGGGAAAAAATAAAAGAAAAATACCCAGAATTAGTAAGCAAAATTGTAAAATCAGTATGCATGTCCTATGGGGGAGCCCTTTTTGTGACAAGGGTAAGCCTAGCATGAAAATGCAATCCTCTAGGGTAGGCACCATACAATACCTGATGAATCTGATCAACTGATTGGGTGAAAAATGATTTGAAAAAAATTAGCCAATTGGAGTGACGAGAAACATTTGTCACAATGAGGATAACGTCCCAATGGATTGATCATTTTGATAGAGACTAGAATTTGCAAAAATGCATCGGTTTGACCTTGACGAACTTCCTATCAGAGAGATTGAAATTCGTTGACAAATTTTCTCACAAAGCATGGGTCAAAACCCCAACTGATCAAATGGCTGGATACAATGGATGGTTTTCTCAAAATCGACTAGGTTTCCCAATTTGAAATTTGACATTGAAACCCTAATTGGTCAAATGGGTTGAATGAAATTGATGATTTATTCAAAAATCGATGGAATTATCTCCCCTTTGGTAGTTTCAGAAATGCATTGCGATGCATTAGCCTATGAGCCTCCTACTATCAAGATTTGGCCTCAATAAGTTTACCATCTCAATAATGAGGAATTATTTGCAAATTTTTTCAAGTTAATGTCCTTTAAGCAAGGGATTTTTACCAACTATGTTAAAAATGGCCAAAGAATGATCGTTAAATGCTCATATTCTAATGTACCAAAGATCGCCCCAGGGTCATGGAAAGGATCGGATTCTACCTTACCTTGTACACTACTCCTTTGGATGGTACAAAAAATATAAACGTGCAAGTCTCCTTGGATTAAATATCCGAGACCCAGGGTGGTTTATTCCTAACGTGGGATCCCCTAAGTGGCATTCCCTTTCTATGGTTTATGCGTGATGCCAATTTATTAAAGCAATAAAATGTGCAATTTGAAATGAAACATGACTTAAGGGGCCCTTTATTTGCCAGGGTAGGCCTAAGATGATATGCAATTATTAATCTATGAACAAAATATACCAAAATTTCTTAAACGTGCAATAGCCTACCTACAAGAGCAGGTCCTAAAAGAAGATCATGCCAGACCTCTTATTCCTAAGGTTTGTGAATGCAAAAGACAAGAAGACAAAGAAACGTTAGTTCAACACATAATCACATAACACGTTGGGCAATTAAAAGCAAAAAGATAAATAAAGAAAGAGGGGTGGGATCCCTCCCCTCGTGCCTAGTGTTCCTAGTCGGGTAGGTCGACTTATCCTAGGCACTTCTAATATGGATGCATGAGGTTTGGTTCACTAATGCATCTAGACAGGCTTCGGCTCCCAAGCCTTCAGACCTAAAGGCGAAGGGTCATCACTCCCAGGGCCTTTGGTCGGTGGCTCGAGTGATCCCTTAGGTAGCGCTATGGGCGCAGGGCACACCATCCGCCTACCCAAGGCAATCGATCCTAATCCTACAAGGAGGTGTGGGAAATGCCCACGAAAAAGAAAAAAATAGGGTAACTAAGACTATGCATGCACGTATGAGGTGCTTTCTTATTGAGGGAAGGGATGGTACCATCGGATGCGGTCGAAAGTTCTAGGGTGACTACCCCCATCCCAAAATGCAATCGCGAAACAAGTAAAAGTAAATAAATAAATGATCCATCCATTCATCACATACATAGTGTGCGAAGAACGATTAGGCGCGTGGTGGATGCAAAATCCCTAAAAAGAGAAAAAGGGCAAAAAGGGAAAGAGGAATGCAATCCTAAACATCCAAATGTAATAAATAAGAAGGTTAAAAGAAGAAAACAATCGACTAAATCAAATGCTCGGACTCTCTAAGTCCCCAGTGGAGTCGCCAGCTGTCGCGCCCCATTTTTAACGAGAAAAATAAATGAATAAAAAAGTGGTTAAAAAAGTGAATTTTTGATTTAAAAAAATGAATTAGTCCTTGGCTACTCACCATGAGAAAACTCACCAGGTCGAGGAAAAGAAAAGGCGAAAAGCAAAGCAAGCAAAATAAATGCAAATGAAATGCAAAAAGATTCGATGCTGAAGTCCCTGTTAAGTGATGATCACCAAATCTAAGATCTTTGAGTTCAAAATAAGGGCAATTTCGGAAAAATGCGATCTTCGGTGCAATGTCCTTGAAAGTCTTATTCTTTAACTATCATTTTCAAGCCACATTATAAGCCCATAAAGTCCATCGCCGACTTATCCTTCATGACAACCCAAAGTGAGGATTATGCTCGTAAGAAATTCATCAATCATTTGTGATCATAAAGGTATAACCAGTTTTCGCATGTTTAGCTATCGTTTCTGCCCATACGTTACAAGTCTAAAAGCTTATATGTTGACTAAGTTTTCTTAAGAAATGAGGGTGACAAACTATTTGCTTTCACTAAGATGTGATATTGAATGGATTACATACAATTTTGGGCACAAGAGCAAGACAAATCTTGACTTCTCATTTTCCTTAGCCACCTCAAAATCAGAAGTAAAATCACTTGATTGGTCCTGAAAGACGATTTAACACGAAGTGGGGACCCATTACTCTGAGCATCGATACTAAGATGAGGAATAAATTTTCTGTAATTTGGTATTATTTCGAGAAATTCATCATGAAATTTTCTGATAGGAAACATAGTTTCTTACTTTGTTCAAACAAATGGAGCGTCATCCAAACAAAGTTTTTGCAAATTAAATGGGCCCATACTGGGGCAAATTTGTTATTTGTGAGATTTCGAGAAATGAGCCCACACTGGGGCAGATTTTGTAACACATTTGAGGATTTCGTCCAAGAATCAAATAATACATTTTTCAAATCAATCACGCTGCTCTTTTCATGAAATTCAAGTGCATGTCATACTTTGGTAAGCCCCCGTGCAGGTATTCATAGTTGAAATCGACGAAAGAGCATCTGGTGATGTGGAAGGCCGATGCCGAAGAAAGAAGGGAAAAGGGCCCTACACTGGGGCAAATTATTTTTCGAAAAGATTCTCTTGACAAATCAGGAAAAATTAAAAATCAAAAAAAAAAAGAAGAAGAGAAGAAAAAGAAAAAAAAATCAAGTTTTAATTCTCTGTTATCTCGGACAATCTTTTTGAACATCACGTGGGCCTGGATTATTGTGCCGACAACTTCACACATCACATTGGGGTCGGGTTTCTATCCCGCCACCTCTGAGACCGGGTTTATCCCGCTGACCGACTTATATCATCGTTGGGACCGGGTTTTATCCCGCCAACCTCGGCAGGACCGGGTCTTATCCCGCTGACCGCTTATATCATCGTTGGGACCGGGTTCTATCCCGCCAACCTCGACAGGACCAGGTTTTATCCCGCTGACCGCTTATATCACGTTGGGACCGGGTTCTATCCCGCCAACCTCGGCAGGATCGGGTTTTATCCCGCTGACCGCTTATATTACGTTGGGACCAGGTTCTATCCGCCATCGCTAGGACGGGTTCAATCCCGCTGACCGCTTATACAGTTGGGACTGGGTTTTATACCCGCAACCTCGGCAGGACCGGGTTCAATCCCACTGGCCGATTCTTACGGCAGGCTCGGGTGTAATCCCACTGACCGATTATCAAAGGCAGGCTCGGGTGTAATCCCACTGACCAATTTGTCAAAGGCAGGCTCGGATTTAATCCCACTGACCAATTCATCACTGGGGCAAATCTTTGGATAATTTTTCGAGCAAATCTTATACAGTTTCTTCATGTATACCAGCATTTCTTTTATTCTTCCACTGAACATGGGTCAGCCCCACCAGTGT
>NW_020864213.1:0-16582 GCF_003713205.1 Coffea eugenioides
CCTTCTGTAATGTTGTAGCCCTGTCTTTTAGTTTCGAAACGGTGTATCTTACACCTTCATCCGGTAGTCGTAGTGCCTTTGGTGCCATTACCGTAAAATGAGGTCAAAAACTGTTTTTTTTCAGGGCTAAAGCTAATTCTATTTCCGGATTTTATGGTTTCCTCTATTGCTTGTGTATGTTTAGGGAACCCTATTTTGGTGGTATGTAGAATTGGTTTATGACTTGTAATCGAGTCTTATTGTGTTTATTTGAATAATTTAGGGCTTGACTTTCATATCCGGTCATTTCCTAGCTAAATTTTGTACTTGAATGCCATTAAGCCTAGTGAACGGCTTTTGGGAATGAGATTATTTTGTACGAACTGTTGGGACTGATTTGGGGAAATAATGAAGCCATGATGGATGGAAAATAGGTAAACACAAGGGATATGCTGCCGAAATTTTTCTTGAAGGCTAGTTGGATTTACTTGTGATTTGAACGAAGGGCTTTTGGGTTGTTTGAGCCTAGGTCTTCATGTTACCTTTTCGTTACAAAAAAATCATGTTTTGCACCCTTGCTTTAGTAATTATTTGGTGAGGCATACGACTGGTAGTCGAGCCTCACATATACTCGATTTTTGAAAGTGGAACCTTCAATGGTTTTCCTTGGATTATTTTAGGGTTTCTTGGTGATTAAAGCTCTCTTTTGAGAGGTATCTGTACTGACCCCGGTGAGTGTTCCACTACCTGCTCCCCGTTATGTGGGATATCTGAATATCTGAAATACTTGATTTATGACTGTTGGAGCCAAATACTGTTTTGATAAAAGGGAGGCGAGGGTGTACTTTATCACACTCGTTCTCTTGTCTGTTCATATGCCAATTTTGAACGCGTATCTGAATCTGCTATCTGTATCTGTATCTGTTATCTGTATCTGTATCTGTATCTGTTCTGACGTCGTTTGAAAGCTTGTATCCAACGACCTTTCTGGGACCTCTGAGCTCAACACCTGTGGCCAGTTACTCGAGTCGGGCCGGCAAGGGCCTGGTCGATTAGATAACGAACCACGGTAGTCTGTTTTGGGATCTTTGGGTATTGAGACCCTTGATTCCGGTATACTCGAGTATTACCATTTCTGATCTGATTGGATTTCGGGCCCGGTAGGGGTATGTGAGGTGGAAGGAATCGAAGAAAGTGGAGTCTACGGCATTGGTTACTTTTTAGCGTTGACGGAGTGTCAACTATTATTTCGATCAAGCTTCGGTGACGCAAATGGGAATTTGGCTCCTGAGAGCCACCTGTATCCTTCCGATTTGACTCATTGGTTCCTTTACTTTACATCTGGCATGTGTACCTGATTTGTTAACTGTGAAATGCCATGAGTTTACTGCTATATGTCTGGTACCTCATTGAACGCAAGCTCACCCCTTTCTGTTCCTTTTTGTTTTCCTTACAGGAAAATAAATACTTTTGGACTGGATTTGACAATTGGTTGCCGAATTAAGCTAGTTGGACATCTTTTGTATAGCTCATTGATTGAAACCCTAAATGTACTTTTGGTCCGTTTCTCTTTTGGATTTGGCAAACCGTACATGTATCCACTGTTGAATATTTTTGTATGCCACTTTGGCTTGTAAATGCTAAGTTTCAAGATGTGAATGTTTGCTTGGTATTTGGTTGGGTTCTGACGGGTCGGTTACTATTCATGGCCGACTCCGGATTTCATTTCTTTTATTTTTTTTATTTTGACATTTTGACTTGTTTAAGCGCGTTTGTAAGTTTCGGAACGCAATAGATCGCTCTATCTGCACCGTTAGTCCTGGCGACCCCTTTGGTTCGCCTTAGGGGAAGGTGGGGCTGTCACACTTTTGGTTCATGGGATGCTTTTCACTCGTCTTTGGTGGGTATGACACGGAGGGTGTCTATTCTTCAGGTGAACTAGGTGGCTCCTAGGGCAGGGTGTGAGAACCCGTATTTTTCCCATTTTCTAGGTTTTATTATTTTTCATGGCTTGTTTTCTGCATTTTCGTGAGTAGGAAAAAAATTCTAGATATTTTTAAAGAGCAGATATAATTTTTAGATGATTTTTCTAGTATCGAATAGGTTTTGAGAAATTAAGAGCGTAAACCGGATGTGGGACTCACTAGTACGAAAAGTTCTGAAAAATTCGGCCAACTAGGTTATGTTTTGGATACTGGAATTAAATTACCGGGTGTTAAGAGATAATTAGAGGATGCTAAATGGATTGGTGTGAGAGGGAACCAAGAGATAGAGATGCATTTAAAGGGTGACAAGTGTCACCATAGGAGTGGTTTGACCTTTTTGAACACTATTCACCCTTTTACCAATTTGGTTAAAATAACTTAAATTTGACCAAAAATCACTCCAAAATTCACTCCTTGAAGCCGGCTCTCTCTCTCAAGAAAGGAAGAAAGAAACTCTTCAAGTTTTGCTTCCATTTAGCTCAAATCCATCCAACCAACCATTGAAACTTGCAATTTCTCCATAAAACCTCTTCAATTAGTGTTAGTGAGTTGATTTGTGGAGTTAGTTGGAAAGCTAAGAGGACCTATTGCTCCCTCTCTCTTGTTTCTAAGGTGAGTTGAGAAGAACCATTCTCCTCCCTCTAATGATGCTTAATTTGTCATTAGTGGTAATATAAGGTGCAATATTATGGGTTATTTCTTGATTTGTGGTTGAAGTGATGAAGTGTTATTATTTTTGGGGATTTTTCTGTTTTAATATGAACATGATTGTGTGGCTATCTATGATGATTGGAAATGGTATATAATGACTCTAGGAGGTGGAAAAAGTGGGTAATTACAACCAATTTCTGTTTTGGAAGAAATTTTGAAAAGTTAGGGTTTGGTTAGGGAACATTCTGCCTGAATTTATATCTCCTAGTTAGAGGCCGAATTGGCCTTGGATTAAAACATGAAAGTTGTATGGAATCATATTTTAGAGGTTCCTACAAAATTTCAGGTCAATCGGAGTAGAGTATCTTGAGAAAATTCGAAATTACCCTTGCTGTTCTGGTTTTACCCGAATTGGAGAATTGCTTCTGTAATTGATTATTTTGGTTGGGAATTCTTCCGAATTAGTTGTTGAGGTCTTCTGATGAAATGTATCCCTGTTTATTAGCTTTCATATGGTTTTGGAATTTCTGGATTTGGACTTGGATAGCCTGATTTATGATGTTATCGCTAGAATGCGTTTTGTGAATCTGTGTTACGGTTTTGGTGTAGTATCTTGCATTTTTGACATGGTTGCACTCAGAAATGGGTTGAGTGACCTTCTGTAATGTTGTAGCCCTGTCTTTTAGTTTCGAAACGGTGTATCTTACACCTTCATCCGGTAGTCGTAGTGCCTTTGGTGCCATTACCGTAAAATGAGGTCAAAAACTGTTTTTTTTCAGGGCTAAAGCTAATTCTATTTCCGGATTTTATGGTTTCCTCTATTGCTTGTGTATGTTTAGGGAACCCTATTTTGGTGGTATGTAGAATTGGTTTATGACTTGTAATCGAGTCTTATTGTGTTTATTTGAATAATTTAGGGCTTGACTTTCATATCCGGTCATTTCCTAGCTAAATTTTGTACTTGAATGCCATTAAGCCTAGTGAACGGCTTTTGGGAATGAGATTATTTTGTACGAACTGTTGGGACTGATTTGGGGAAATAATGAAGCCATGATGGATGGAAAATAGGTAAACACAAGGGATATGCTGCCGAAATTTTTCTTGAAGGCTAGTTGGATTACTTGTGATTTGAACGAAGGGCTTTTGGGTTGTTTGAGCCTAGGTCTTCATGTTACCTTTTCGTTACAAAAAAATCATGTTTTGCACCCTTGCTTTAGTAATTATTTGGCGAGGCATACGACTGGTAGTCGAGCCTCACATGTGCATTTTGTATACTCGATTTTGAAAGTGGAACCTTCAATTGTTTTCCTTGGATTATTTTAGGGTTTCTTGGTGATTAAAGCTCTCTTTTGAGACGTATCTGTACTGACCCCGGTGAGTGTTCCACTACCTGCTCCCCATTATGTGGAATATCTGAATATCTGAAATACTTGATTTATGACTGTTGGAGCCAAATACTGTTTTGATAAAAGGGAGGCGAGGGTGTACTTTATCACACTCATTCTCTTGTCTGTTCATATGCCAATTTTGAACGCGTATCTGAATCTGCTATCTGTATCTGTATCTGTTATCTGTATCTGTATCTGTATCTGTTCTGACGTCGTTTGGAAGCTTGTATCCAACGACCTTTCTGGGACCTCTGAGCTCAACACCTGTGGCCAGTTACTCGAGTCGGGCCGGCAAGGGCCTGGTCGATTAGATAACGAACCACGGTAGTCTGTTTTGGGATCTTTGGGTATTGAGACCCTTGATTCCGGTATACTCGAGTATTACCATTTCTGATCTGATTGGATTTCGGGCCCGGTAGGGGTATGTGAGGTGGAAGGAATCGAAGAAAGTGGAGTCTACGGCATTGGTTACTTTTTAGCGTTGACGGAGTGTCAACTATTATTTCGATCAAGCTTCGGTGACGCAAATGGGAATTTGGCTCCTGAGAGCCACCTGTATCCTTCCGATTTGACTCATTGGTTCCTTTACTTTACATCTGGCATGTGTACCTGATTTGTTAACTGTGAAATGCCATGAGTTTACTGCTATATGTCTGGTACCTCATTGAACGCAAGCTCACCCCTTTCTGTTCCTTTTTGTTTTCCTTACAGGAAAATAAATACTTTTGGACTGGATTTGACAATTGGTTGCCGAATTAAGCTAGTTGGACATCTTTTGTATAGCTCATTGATTGAAACCCTAAATGTACTTTTGGTCCGTTTCTCTTTTGGATTTGGCAAACCGTACATGTATCCACTGTTGAATATTTTTGTATGCCACTTTGGCTTGTAAATGCTAAGTTTCAAGATGTGAATGTTTGCTTGGTATTTGGTTGGGTTCTGACGGGTCGGTTACTATTCATGGCCGACTCCGGATTTCATTTCTTTTATTTTTATTTTTATTTTGACATTATTTGGACTTGTTTAAGCACGTTTGGTAATTTCGGAACGCAATAGATCCGCTCTATCTGCAACCGTTTAGTTCCTGGCAGACCCTTTGGTTCGCCTTAGGGGAAGGTGGGGCTGGTCACACTTTTGGTTTCATGGGATGCTTTTTGCATCGTCTTGTGGGTATGACACGGAGGGTGTCATAAATTCTTCAAGGTGAACTAGTGGCTCCTAGGGCAGCGGTGTGAGAACCTCGTATTTTCCATTTTCTAGGTTTTATTATTTTCATGGCTTGTTTTCTCATTTTCGTGAGTAGGAAAAAAATTCCTAGATATTTTAAGAGCAGATAAGATTTTTAGATGATTTTTCTAGTATCGAATAGGTTTTTGAGAAATTAAGAGGCTGTAAACCGGATGTGGTGACTGCACTAGTACGAAAAGTTCTGAAAAATTCGGCCAACTAGGTTATGTTTTGGATACTGGAATTAAATTACCGGGTGTTAAGAGATAATTAGAGGATGCTAAATGGATTGGTGTGAGAGGGAACCAAGAGATAGAGATGCATTTAAAGGGTGACAAGTGTCACCATAGGAGTGGTTTGACCTTTTTGAACACTATTCACCCTTTCACCAATTTGGTTAAAATAACTTAAATTTGACCAAAAATCACTCCAAAATTCACTCCTTGAAGCCGGCTCTCTCTCTCAAGAAAGGAAGAAAGAAACTCTTCAAGTTTTGCTTCCATTTAGCTCAAATCCATCCAACCAACCATTGAAACTTGCAATTTCTCCATAAAACCTCTTCAATTAGTGTTAGTGAGTTGATTTGTGGAGTTAGTTGGAAAGCTAAGAGGACCTATTGCTCCCTCTCTCTTGTTTCTAAGGTGAGTTGAGAAGAACCATTCTCCTCCCTCTAATGATGCTTAATTTGTCATTAGTGGTAGTATAAGGTGCAATATTATGGGTTATTTCTTGATTTGTGGTTGAAGTGATGAAGTGTTATTATTTTTGGGGATTTTTCTGTTTTAATATGAACATGATTGTGTGGCTATCTATGATGATTGGAAATGGTATATAATGACTCTAGGAGGTGGAAAAAGTGGGTAATTACAACCAATTTCTGTTTTGGAAGAAATTTTGAAAAGTTAGGGTTTGGTTAGGGAACATTCTGGCTGAATTTATATCTCCTAGTTAGAGGCCGAATTGGCCTTGGATTAAAACATGAAAGTTGTAGGGAATCATATTTTAGAGGTTCCTACAAAATTTCAGGTCAATCGGAGTAGATTAGCTTGAGAAAATTCGAAATTACCCTTGCTGTTCTGGTTTTACCCGAATTGGAGAATTGCTTCTGTAATTGATTATTTTGGTTGGGAATTCTTCCGAATTGGTTGTTGAGGTCTTCTGATGAAATGTATCCCTGTTTATTAGCTTTCATATGGTTTTGGAATTTCTGGATTTGGACTTGGATAGCCTGATTTATGATGTTTCCGCTAGAATGCATTTTGTGAATCTGTGTTACGGTTTTGGTGTAGTATCTTGCATTTTTTACATGGTTGCACTCAAAAATGGGTTGAGTGACCTTCTGTAATGTTGTAGCCCTGTCTTTTAGTTTCGAAACGGTGTATCTTACACCTTCATCCGGAAGTCGTAGTGCCTTTGGTGCCATTACCGTAAAATGAGGTCAAAAACTGTTTTTTTTCAGGGCTAAAGCTAATTCTATTTCCGGATTTTCTGGTTTCCTCTATTGCTTGTGTATGTTTAGGGAACCCTATTTTGGTGGTATGTAGAATTGGTTTATGACTTGTAATCGAGTCTTATTGTGTTTATTTGAATAGTTTAGGGCTTGACTTTCATATCCGGTCATTTCCTAGCTAAATTTTGTACTTGAATGCCATTAAGCCTAGTGAACGGCTTTTGGGAATGAGATTATTTTGTACGAACTGTTGGGACTGATTTGGGGAAATAATGAAGCCATGATGGATGGAAAATAGGTAAACACAAGGGATATGCTGCCGAAATTTTTCTTGAAGGCTAGTTGGATTTACTTGTGATTTGAACGAAGGGCTTTTGGGTTGTTTGAGCCTAGGTCTTCATGTTACCTTTTCGTTACAAAAAAATCATGTTTTGCACCCTTGCTTTAGTAATTATTTGGCGAGGCATGCGACTGGTAGTCGAGCCTCACATGTGCATTTTGTATACTCGATTTTGAAAGTGGAACCTTCAATTGTTTTCCTTGGATTATTTTAGGGTTTCTTGGTGATTAAAACTCTCTTTTGAGACGTATCTGTACTGACCCCGGTGAGTGTTCCACTACCTGCTCCCCATTATGTGGAATATCTGAATATCTGAAATACTTGATTTATGACTGTTGGAGCCAAATACTGTTTTGATAAAAGGGAGGCGAGGGTGTACTTTATCACACTCGTTCTCTTGTCTGTTCATATGCCAATTTTGAACGCGTATCTGAATCTGCTATCTGTATCTGTATCTGTTATCTGTATCTGTATCTGTATCTGTTCTGACGTCGTTTGAAAGCTTGTATCCAACGACCTTTCTGGGACCTCTGAGCTCAACACCTGTGGCCAGTTACTCGAGTCGGGCCGGCAAGGGCCTGGTCGATTAGATAACGAACCACGGTAGTCTGTTTTGGGATCTTTGGGTATTGAGACCCTTGATTCCGGTATACTCGAGTATTACCATTTCTGATCTGATTGGATTTCGGGCCCGGTAGGGGTATGTGAGGTGGAAGGAATCGAAGAAAGTGGAGTCTACGGCATTGGTTACTTTTTAGCGTTGACGGAGTGTCAACTATTATTTCGATCAAGCTTCGGTGACGCAAATGGGAATTTGGCTCCTGAGAGCCACCTGTATCCTTCCGATTTGACTCATTGGTTCCTTTACTTTACATCTGGCATGTGTACCTGATTTGTTAACTGTGAAATGCCATGAGTTTACTGCTATATGTCTGGTACCTCATTGAACGCAAGCTCACCCCTTTCTGTTCCTTTTTGTTTTCCTTACAGGAAAATAAATACTTTTGGACTGGATTTGACAATTGGTTGCCGAATTAAGCTAGTTGGACATCTTTTGTATAGCTCATTGATTGAAACCCTAAATGTACTTTTGGTCCGTTTCTCTTTTGGATTTGGCAAACCGTACATGTATCCACTGTTGAATATTTTTGTATGCCACTTTGGCTTGTAAATGCTAAGTTTCAAGATGTGAATGTTTGCTTGGTATTTGGTTGGGTTCTGACGGGTCGGTTACTATTCATGGCCGACTCCGGATTTCATTTCTTTTATTTTTTTTATTTTGACATTTTGACTTGTTTAAGCGCGTTTGTAAGTTTCGGAACGCAATAGATCGCTCTATCTGCACCGTTAGTCCTGGCGACCCCTTTGGTTCGCCTTAGGGGAAGGTGGGGCTGTCACACTTTTGGTTCATGGGATGCTTTTCACTCGTCTTTGGTGGGTATGACACGGAGGGTGTCTATTCTTCAGGTGAACTAGGTGGCTCCTAGGGCAGGGTGTGAGAACCCGTATTTTTCCCATTTTCTAGGTTTTATTATTTTTCATGGCTTGTTTTCTGCATTTTCGTGAGTAGGAAAAAAATTCTAGATATTTTTAAAGAGCAGATATAATTTTTAGATGATTTTTCTAGTATCGAATAGGTTTTGAGAAATTAAGAGCGTAAACCGGATGTGGGACTCACTAGTACGAAAAGTTCTGAAAAATTCGGCCAACTAGGTTATGTTTTGGATACTGGAATTAAATTACCGGGTGTTAAGAGATAATTAGAGGATGCTAAATGGATTGGTGTGAGAGGGAACCAAGAGATAGAGATGCATTTAAAGGGTGACAAGTGTCACCATAGGAGTGGTTTGACCTTTTTGAACACTATTCACCCTTTCACCAATTTGGTTAAAATAACTTAAATTTGACCAAAAATCACTCCAAAATTCACTCCTTGAAGCCGGCTCTCTCTCTCAAGAAAGGAAGAAAGAAACTCTTCAAGTTTTGCTTCCATTTAGCTCAAATCCATCCAACCAACCATTGAAACTTGCAATTTCTCCATAAAACCTCTTCAATTAGTGTTAGTGAGTTGATTTGTGGAGTTAGTTGGAAAGCTAAGAGGACCTATTGCTCCCTCTCTCTTGTTTCTAAGGTGAGTTGAGAAGAACCATTCTCCTCCCTCTAATGATGCTTAATTTGTCATTAGTGGTAGTATAAGGTGCAATATTATGGGTTATTTCTTGATTTGTGGTTGAAGTGATGAAGTGTTATTATTTTTGGGGATTTTTCTGTTTTAATATGAACATGATTGTGTGGCTATCTATGATGATTGGAAATGGTATATAATGACTCTAGGAGGTGGAAAAAGTGGGTAATTACAACCAATTTCTGTTTTGGAAGAAATTTTGAAAAGTTAGGGTTTGGTTAGGGAACATTCTGGCTGAATTTATATCTCCTAGTTAGAGGCCGAATTGGCCTTGGATTAAAACATGAAAGTTGTAGGGAATCATATTTTAGAGGTTCCTACAAAATTTCAGGTCAATCGGAGTAGAGTAGCTTGAGAAAATTCGAAATTACCCTTGCTGTTCTGGTTTTACCCGAATTGGAGAATTGCTTCTGTAATTGATTATTTTGGTTGGGAATTCTTCCGAATTGGTTGTTGAGGTCTTCTGATGAAATGTATCCCTGTTTATTAGCTTTCATATGGTTTTGGAATTTCTGGATTTGGACTTGGATAGCCTGATTTATGATGTTTCCGCTAGAATGCATTTTGTGAATCTGTGTTACGGTTTTGGTGTAGTATCTTGCATTTTTTACATGGTTGCACTCAAAAATGGGTTGAGTGACCTTCTGTAATGTTGTAGCCCTGTCTTTTAGTTTCGAAACGGTGTATCTTACACCTTCATCCGGAAGTCGTAGTGCCTTTGGTGCCATTACCGTAAAATGAGGTCAAAAACTGTTTTTTTCAGGGCTAAAGCTAATTCTATTTCCGGATTTTCTGGTTTCCTCTATTACTTGTGTATGTTTAGGGAACCCTGTTTTGGTGGTATGTAGAATTGGTTTATGACTTGTAATCGAGTCTTATTGTGTTTATTTGAATAGTTTAGGGCTTGACTTTCATATCCGGTCATTTCCTAGCTAAATTTTGTACTTGAATGCCATTAAGCCTAGTGAACGGCTTTTGGGAATGAGATTATTTTGTACGAACTGTTGGGACTGATTTGGGGAAATAATGAAGCCATGATGGATGGAAAATAGGTAAACACAAGGGACATGCTGCCGAAATTTTTCTTGAAGGCTAGTTGGATTTACTTGTGATTTGAACGAAGGGCTTTTGGGTTGTTTGAGCCTAGATCTTCATGTTACCTTTTCGTTACAAAAAAATCATGTTTTGCACCCTTGCTTTAGTAATTATTTGGCGAGGCATACGACTGGTAGTCGAGCCTCACATGTGCATTTTGTATACTCGATTTTGAAAGTGGAACCTTCAATTGTTTTCCTTGGATTATTTTAGGGTTTCTTGGTGATTAAAGCTCTCTTTTGAGACGTATCTGTACTGACCCCGGTGAGTGTTCCACTACCTGCTCCCCATTATGTGGAATATCTGAATATCTGAAATACTTGATTTATGACTGTTGGAGCCAAATACTGTTTTGATAAAAGGGAGGCGAGGGTGTACTTTATCACACTCGTTCTCTTGTCTGTTCATATGCCAATTTTGAACGCGTATCTGAATCTGCTATCTGTATCTGTATCTGTTATCTGTATCTGTATCTGTATCTGTTCTGACGTCGTTTGAAAGCTTGTATCCAACGACCTTTCTGGGACCTCTGAGCTCAACACCTGTGGCCAGTTACTCGAGTCGGGCCGGCAAGGGCCTGGTCGATTAGATAACGACAAAGCGGTAGGTTTTGGACTTTGGGTATTGGAGACATTGATTCCGGTATAGCTCGAGTTATATACCATTTCTGATCTGATGTGGATTTCGGCGCCCGGTAGGGGTATGTGAAGTTGGAAAGGAATCGAAGAAAAGTGGAGCTATACGGCATTGGTTATGTTAGTCGTTGACGGAGATTGTAACTATTATTTTCGATCAAGCATTCGGTTGCACCGGCAAATGGAAATTAGGCTCCTGAAGCCACCTTATCCTTCCAATTTTGACATGGTTCCTTTACTACATCTGGCATGATTCTGATTGTTAACTGTGAAATGCCATGAGTTTTGCTGACTAATATGTCTGGTACTCATGAATGCGCAGCGTCACCCTTCCTGTTTTTTTTGTTCGATTAACAGAAAAATAAATACTGTTGTTGACTGAGTTTTGACCATTGGTTGCTCGAATTAAGCTAGTGACATCTTTTGTAAGCCATTGATGAAACCCTAAATGTACTTTGGTCGTATCTCTTTTGGATTTGGCAAAGCGTACATGTATCGCCCTGTGAATATTTTCATGATATGCCAACTTTGGCTTGTAAATGCTAGTTCAAGATGTGAATGTCTTGGTATTTGGTTGGGATCTGACGGTGTACTATTCAAAGGCTGAACTCCGATTTCATTTTTTATTTTTATATTTTGAACATTTTGACTGTTATAGCGCGTTTGTAAGTTTCGGAACGCAATAGATGCGCTCTATCTGACACGTAGTCTGGACCTTTGGTCGCGCTTAGGTAAGGTGGTGGGCTGTACACTATTTGGTTCATGGATGCTTTTCAACATCGTCTTGGTGGATAGATCCGAAGGGTGTCATATTCATTCAGGTGAATTGGTGGCTCGCTAGGGCAGGGTGTGAGAACCAGTATTTTTCCCATTTTCTTCAGGTTTTATTATTTTCATGGCTTGTTTTCTGCATTTTCGATGAGTAAGAAAAAAATTCTAGATATTTTAAAGAGTGAGATATAATTTTTAGATGATTTTTTCTAGTATCGAATATGGTTATTGAGAATTTAAGAGTCGTAACGGATGTGGACTCCACTAAGTACCAAAGAGTTCTGAAAATTCGGCACTAGGTTAATGTTTTAGGATAACTGGAATTAAATTTACCATGTATGTTAAAGTAGATAAATTTAGAGGTAATTAAATGGGATTGGTGTGAGAGGGAAACAAGAGATAGAGAATCATTTAAAGAGGTGAAGTGTCACATTATAGGAGTGAGTTTGACTTTTTGACCACTTATTCACTTCACCAATTTGGTTTAAAATATGACTGTAGAATTTTGAACCAAAATCCTCAAATCACTCCTTGAATGCGGCTCTCATCTCTCAAGAAAGGAAGAAAGAAAACTCTTCAAGTTTGCTTACATTTAGCTTTCAAATCATCAGACAAACCATTAACTGTTGCAATTTCTGCCAATAAAACTCTTCAATTGTGTTAGTGAGTTGATTTGTGTTTAGTTGGAAAGACTAAGAAGACCTATTGCTAACTCTCTCTTGTTTTCTAATGGTGATTGAGGGAATGAACCATCTCTCTCAGTCTAAATGATGCCTGCAGATAAATTAGAGAATAAAGATGGGTAAATAGTAAAAGCAATAATGCTTTAAATATGTGGATAATAGATGAGAGTGATATGAAAGTATAGTATTTATTGGTTATTTGTTGATAAATGATATGCGGATGAGATGATTAGGGATCGAAAGCTAGGGCTTGGGAAAATAGATCTAGGAAGGGAAGGGGTGAATTGTACAGAGAGCCCAAGGTGTGAATACGTGGTTTTGGAGAGAATTTTGCTAAAGTTTAGGGGGGTTGGGGGGTTAGGGGGGAACATTCTGGCTGAATTTATATCTCCTAGTTAGAGGCCGAATTGGCCTTGGATTAAAACATGAAAGTTGTAGGGAATCATATTTTAGAGGTTCCTACAAAATTTCAGGTCAATCGGAGTAGAGTAGCTTGAGAAAATTCAAAATTACCCTTGCTGTTCTGGTTTTACCCGAATTGGAGAATTGCTTCTGTAATTGATTATTTTGGTTGGGAATTCTTCCGAATTGGTTGTTGAGGTCTTCTGATGAAATGTATCCCTGTTTATTAGCTTTCATATGGTTTTGGAATTTATGGATTTGGACTTGGATAGCCTGATTTATGATGTTTCCGCTAGAATGCATTTTGTGAATCTGTGTTACGGTTTTGGTGTAGTATCTTGCATTTTTGACATGGTTGCACTCAAATGGATTGAGTGGACTATCTGTAATTATAGCCCTGTTTTAGTTTCGATACGGTATCTTACCCTTCATTGACCGGTAAGTCGAGTGCTTTGGTGCCATTATCCGAAATGAGGTCAAAAACTGTTTTTTTTCAGCTAAAGTAATTCTATTCCGGAATTTTCTGGTTCTCTATCTGCTTTGATTGTTAGGGAACCTGTTGGTGTAGTAGAATTGGTTTATGACTTGATAATCGAGTCTTATGTGTTTAATTTGAATAGTTTAGGTGCTTGATTTCATATCGGCAATTCCTAGCTAATTTTGTACTTGAATGCTATTAAACCTAGTGACGGTTGTTGGGAATTGAGATATTATTAAACGAATGTTGGACTGATTTGGGAAATAATGACTCCATGATGGATGGAAAAGTAGGTAGCACAAGGATATGCCGAAATTTTTTTCTTGAAGGCTAGTTGGATTTTAGCTTGTGATTTGAAAGAAGGATTTTTGGGGTTGTTTGAGCTAGGATTACAGTTACCGGCTTTTTTCGTTAAAAAAAATCATGTCTTTTGCACCACTTGCTTTAGTAATTATTGATGGCGAGGGCAATGACGAATGGTATCCGAGCCTCATCACGTGTGCATTTTTGTATACTCATGATTTTGAAGTGGAACGCATTAGATTTGGTTTTCCTTTGGATTATTTTTACGGGTTTTTGGTGATTTAAAGCTCTCTTTTGAGACGTATCTTATGACCCGTGAGTGTTACACTACCTCTTTCCCCAATTAGTGAATATTGAAATATTGAAGTATCTGATTTTATGACTGTTGAGTGCCAAATACTGTTTGATAAAAGGGAGGCGAGGTGGCACTTATCACACTCGTTCTTTGTTCATCTATGCCAATCTATGAACGCGTATTGAATCGTCTATTGTAATCTGTACTGTGTATCTTGTATCTGTATTTTATTCGATCGTCGGTTTGGAAGCTTATATCAAGAATTTCTGGGACCTTCTGAGCTCAACATCCTGTGGCCAAGTTACTTCAGTCGGGCGTGCAAGTGGATGGTCGATTAGATTACGGAACCACGGTATCTGTTTTGGGATTTGGGTAATTGCGACCAGCTTGATTCCGGTATAATCTCGAGATATTAGACTATTCTGATCTGAGTTGGATTCGGCCCGTAGGGGTAATAGTGAGGATGAGGTAATCGAATGAAAAGTGGAGTCTACGGCAAGTTTATTTTTAGCGTTGACGAGTGTCAATACTATTAGTTCGATCAAGCTTCGTGAGCAAATGGGAATGATGGGCTCCTGAGGAGCCACTGTTCTCCGAGATTGACTCATTGTCTTTACGTTCATCGGCAGTGATCCTGATTGTTAAAGTGAATGCATGAGTTTTGCTGCTATAAAATGTCTGCGTGACCCACTTCACTTGAACGCAAGCTCACCCCTTTCTGTTCCTTTTTGTTTTCCTTACAGGAAAATAAATACTTTTGGACTGGATTTGACAATTGGTTGCCGAATTAAGCTAGTTGGACATCTTTTGTATAGCTCATTGATTGAAACCCTAAATGTACTTTTGGTCCGTTTCTCTTTTGGATTTGGCAAACCGTACATGTATCCACTGTTGAATATTTTTGTATGCCACTTTGGCTTGTAAATGCTAAGTTTCAAGATGTGAATGTTTGCTTGGTATTTGGTTGGGTTCTGACGGGTCGGTTACTATTCATGGCCGACTCCGGATTTCATTTCTTTTATTTTTTTTATTTTGACATTTTGACTTGTTTAAGCGCGTTTGTAAGTTTCGGAACGCAATAGATCGCTCTATCTGCACCGTTAGTCCTGGCGACCCCTTTGGTTCGCCTTAGGGGAAGGTGGGGCTGTCACACTTTTGGTTCATGGGATGCTTTTCACTCGTCTTTGGTGGGTATGACACGGAGGGTGTCTATTCTTCAGGTGAACTAGGTGGCTCCTAGGGCAGGGTGTGAGAACCCGTATTTTTCCCATTTTCTAGGTTTTATTATTTTTCATGGCTTGTTTTCTGCATTTTCGTGAGTAGGAAAAAAATTCTAGATATTTTTAAAGAGCAGATATAATTTTTAGATGATTTTTCTAGTATCGAATAGGTTTTGAGAAATTAAGAGCGTAAACCGGATGTGGGACTCACTAGTACGAAAAGTTCTGAAAAATTCGGCCAACTAGGTTATGTTTTGGATACTGGAATTAAATTACCGGGTGTTAAGAGATAATTAGAGGATGCTAAATGGATTGGTGTGAGAGGGAACCAAGAGATAGAGATGCATTTAAAGGGTGACAAGTGTCACCATAGGAGTGGTTTGACCTTTTTGAACACTATTCACCCTTTCACCAATTTGGTTAAAATAACTTAAATTTGACCAAAAATCACTCCAAAATTCACTCCTTGAAGCCGGCTCTCTCTCTCAAGAAAGGAAGAAAGAAACTCTTCAAGTTTTGCTTCCATTTAGCTCAAATCCATCCAACCAACCATTGAAACTTGCAATTTCTCCATAAAACCTCTTCAATTAGTGTTAGTGAGTTGATTTGTGGAGTTAGTTGGAAAGCTAAGAGGACCTATTGCTCCCTCTCTCTTGTTTCTAAGGTGAGTTGAGAAGAACCATTCTCCTCCCTCTAATGATGCTTAATTTGTCATTAGTGGTAGTATAAGGTGCAATATTATGGGTTATTTCTTGATTTGTGGTTGAAGTGATGAAGTGTTATTATTTTTGGGGATTTTTCTGTTTTAATATGAACATGATTGTGTGGCTATCTATGATGATTGGAAATGGTATATAATGACTCTAGGAGGTGGAAAAAGTGGGTAATTACAACCAATTTCTGTTTTGGAAGAAATTTTGAAAAGTTAGGGTTTGGTTAGGGAACATTCTGGCTGAATTTATATCTCCTAGTTAGAGGCCGAATTGGCCTTGGATTAAAACATGAAAGTTGTAGGGAATCATATTTTAGAGGTTCCTACAAAATTTCAGGTCAATCGGAGTAGAGTAGCTTGAGAAAATTCGAAATTACCCTTGCTGTTCTGGTTTTACCCGAATTGGAGAATTGCTTCTGTAATTGATTATTTTGGTTGGGAATTCTTCCGAATTGGTTGTTGAGGTCTTCTGATGAAATGTATCCCTGTTTATTAGCTTTCATATGGTTTTGGAATTTCTGGATTTGGACTTGGATAGCCTGATTTATGATGTTTCCGCTAGAATGCATTTTGTGAATCTGTGTTACGGTTTTGGTGTAGTATCTTGCATTTTTTACATGGTTGCACTCAAAAATGGGTTGAGTGACCTTCTGTAATGTTGTAGCCCTGTCTTTTAGTTTCGAAACGGTGTATCTTACACCTTCATCCGGAAGTCGTAGTGCCTTTGGTGCCATTACCGTAAAATGAGGTCAAAAACTGTTTTTTTTCAGGGCTAAAGCTAAT
>NW_020864214.1:0-11920 GCF_003713205.1 Coffea eugenioides
TATGTGAGAACCTCGAAATATATAAATATCAATGCATATTTCATTTGCAATTTTTTAATTCTTTAATAAATTCTAGCATTACTTTCACTTGTTTTAAATAAGGGAGTAAAAACAATTTTTATGTGAAAGATAATATAATTGTGCTAAAATATTAAATTACTTGGTTTTGTTATGCTAAATTAATATTTCTTTAGTTAGATTAATTTTATTGCCTTAAAATAAATTCTTTGAATTCCGATAGTTAGTTTTAATTGCTAATAAGGTTAAGTGCTAATAGGAACCTTAGTACTAGGATGAAGTCGATAAATTTTATATACAAGCGATACAAGTATACTAAGTATACTTAGGACGTAAAAATTTCGATAAGTAAACTTTTGCAAGAATAGTATATCATTAGGCATTCAAACTGCATTTGGGATAAATTTTGGAATTAGATTAAGAATAAGGACTTAAGTGGAAATTCGGAGGAAACGTGAAAAGATTAAAATAGCCTCCACCACCTCGGAAATTACCATGCAACCACTAAGGATCCATTGGCCAACCTTTTAAAATCACAATTCCATTTCTGCCGGATCACATTTCTCTTCTCCTCTCAAACACTCAACCTCCTCCATCCGCGATTCATCTTCATTTCAGCACCCCATCTCCACTCCACTATCACACCTCAAACCACAACAACATTCTCTCTTTGCCTTGTTATTATCGACCGAGAGTGAAGAGCCGAGCTTCCCATTTTCCTGTCTGATCAGAAGCTTGAGCAAGGGAGGAAGTTGCGCAAGTTGCTTTCTTAAACTGTTCGCGAGTGAGTGTGAGTGATAACCGCGTGAGTTTTATCATCCTCTTCCTCACTGCCTAGAGCTTCCATTCCTTTCTTCAACCTCAACCAGCTGCGATCATCCTCCATTCCATTCCGCGTGCAAGCTTGAGCAAGAGAGGGAGTTGGCGGGCTGCATTCCTGTGCTGTCAGAGAGCTAGCCGAGAAAGAAACATTGCAGCTTCTTGTTCGTGAGCTGAGCTTCCAGCTGAGGTAAATTCTAGACTTAGGCTAGCTAATTATGGGTAGATGAAGCTGTTTAAGAGCTTGCATGTGAAGTTTATGCTTCCGGATGATGAAATCAAAGCATTAGAAAAATCTGATTTGGAAGGAATGGGTTTGCCGAGAAGCTGAAATGGAAATGCAGCTTTAATTTTGTTTCCCTGAGGCAATCTGAGCTTATAAATGTGATTAACTAATTTAAGACAAGATGATTAAGCTTTGCATGCAGCTCATTAGCTCGGTTAAGCAAGAAAAAAAAATGAACAAGAAAATCTGCTGCATGCAAGATCATCCGAGAATAGCCGAATGAATTTCTGGATTTGTGGATGTTTATAGTTGCTGTCCGAACTTGATCTGAACTAGAAATGTGACAGCCCACTGATCCTCCTTAGGCGAACAGAAGGTTCAGCGGGAGCCGCCTGCCGCTCTCGCCGGGATCAGTCGTTACACACAAAAGAAATAGAACCACAGAGAACGAAAACGAGGATCCATTTAAAAAGCTTATTACTTGCTATCTTCAGAAAGAAAGTACAAGACCGTCGAGAATACAAAAAGTTCTCAGTCCAACCATACAACAGCCCGTGCCCAAGCACTAAGGGCGAGAACCAAAAATAAAACCAAAACTAGACCCAGCCAGTCGATACAGAGCTCTCGCCCTTACTCGTCTTCCCCTGTTAAGGAAAACAAAACTAAAGGGATGAGCTAAAAGCTCTGTGAGGTTTCAAACATAGAATCAAGCCATAAATCAAACATAAGTCAAGAAACATTTACAACATGTACAATAAACCATACATGAAAAGGATACGTTCGTTCGTTCATTCGTTCGTTCGTTTGTTCTCCTGTCATTCCCTTTTCCTTCATTTATTTGAAAATGCATTTTTCGTTTATACATAAAACCCTCGTTCGTTCGTTCGTTCGTTCGTTCATTTCATTCACCCTCTCCTGGACATTGGCCAGGCTCCACCAACCTCCACCAACCTACAAGGTAATACTCGAGTATACCAAACGTTCACCCAGGTCACCATATCACCCGATCGAGTCCGCTTCTGGCTTGAGTCGATCGGTAACAAGGGGCAGTGGCCAGTTCAGCCAAAAGGCTTACATTCATGCTCAAGTAACATTTCAATCGTTCAATCATTTTCACAATCATTTAGGCTGAGTGCGATAAAGTACACACTCGCCTAGAAAACTTGTTTTGGCTAATCATTGAAAGTGTTTAACATGTTATCAGTCATATATACAAGCCATATAATCAAGAAACATAACAAACAAAGAACACTCACCGAATTATGCAAAATAACGTCCAAAATGTCCTATCGGATCTTATCCTCAGTCACCGAGAAAACCTATGATTCAACGAGAAATAATATTACAATTCATCTAGCAAAACAAGTAAGTGGAATCAAGGAACTCGACTAGTTACGAGTAAAACGGATAAAAGTGGAATCAAGGTGTCATAGACCAAACTCAAAGGGTTATAAGGTTCAAAATCGATATACATTCAAGTAGGTATTATACCCTACATGTCTTGACTGAGAAAACCTTAGGCCATACCTCTATATTTTGGTATGAAGTAGTAACTATTCAAATGGAAAAGGTATCATGTTTTAAGATGGAAAACGGGTATAGTATTTGCCAAACGAAAATATACAAGTTGAAATAGAAACTTAGCCCTCGAGCGAAAATTTGGGCAGCACACCCTTTGTATTTTCCTATTTCCAGCCATTTATGGCTTCATTATTTTTCTCATCCAGTCCCAAAGTCCCAAAGTCACACACAAAATAAGTTCATTCAATAGCCGTTTAGTAAGCTCCAAGTAGTACAAGTACAATTCAAGCTAGGGAAAAGTCCGGAAATGAAAGTTAAGCTCTAACCATAAAAACAGTTTTTGACATCATTTTGCGGTTTTGGCACCATTGGCACTACGATTATCGGATGGAGGTGCAAGATACACCGTTTAGAAGCTAAGAGATAGGGATACAATGTTGAAGAAGGCTACTCATACCAGTTTCTAGTGCAATCAGGTCAAAAAATCAATATACTAAACCAGAACCGCAAAAACAGGTTCACCAACCGCATTCTGGTTCAAACATCATAAGTCAGGCTACCTAAGTCCAAATCAAGTGATTCCAAAGCCATCTGAAATCTAAGATACAAGGCTACAATTCGTCAGAAGACATCAACAACCAAATCAGAAGCATTCCCAACCAAAATAACCAATTACAGATGTAAATATCAAATTCGGGTAGAAACAGGGTAGCAGGGGTATTTCAGTCTTTTCACAAGCTACGTTGGTCCGATTGACCTGAAATTTTGTATAAATCTATAAATAATTATTATCTACAACTTTCATGTTTTGATCTAAGGCCAATTCGGCCTCTAACTAGGTGCAATAAAACCAGACAGAATAGAGCTGAAATTTTCCAGAAACCTGGAATTTTGGGATTCAATGCAACCTTTCTTGATTTCTTGCTCCAATCATCACCACAACCACTTATATAAGCTTAAATACCACATATATCATCCATATAGCAAGGATAGGTAGCAAATATCTCAAACCCTAACTCACATAAATCACCTTTAAATCCTCATAACAACTTGTATCACCACTAATCCAACCAAAACATGAATTATATAACATCTTAATCAAAAATAAAAGAACCAAAGCTATGGGTTAGACCTTATACCTCAACAAAAGAAGCTTGCAAGAGTAATACTTCACCTCCTCTTGGAATTTTTGGTTCCCTTAGCTTCCCAAGCTTCCAAACTAATGATTAATCGGTTTGTTTTTTCTTGTTTTCACTCATTCAAGCTCAAACCAAGATTGATTGAAGTTTCCTTTTCTCTTGTTTTTCCTCCCTCAACTCACGGCTGATATGCAGAAATAAAGGAGGAAATAGGTTGGTTTTTGGTGATAAATATGGTGTAAATTAGTTAGTCAACCATCCAATGAAATACCGCCACTTGTCGCCACCAATCCCATTCATTTTTTCCCTTCTCTCTCTTGGTATTTAAAGTCAACAATTGTGGCTGATGTATGAGATATTTTGAGGGTTAATTAGCTGTAATAAAATGAGAAGATTAAGGTAATAAAGTAGGGATCAAGTAGTGTGTTCAAACGGTAGTGCACGGTTCACGTCGGTTCGCACTGTTTTTCCTTAATTCACGCGTACTAGGGTTTTTACTTCCTATTCACTAACTTTTTATCAGTGCTTCTAATCACATATTATTTCTTACCTAAAAGTCACTCTTAAGCACCAAATTTGATCCTTACTCCATACCGGATAATTACACTACGGATACACGAAAAATCCTATTTCACTTCGAATTGAAATCGGAAAGGAAAACCCTAATTTCCTATGATCATTGGCACTTTTTCTAGGGTGATTGAGTAGAAGATAGTATAATTTAATAATTTCCAAGTAATTTTCAAATAAAAGGAAATTTTCAAGAAATATGTAAGGAATTTGCAAGTCCTCACAAAATGATAGTAATTTCATTAAGTAGCCTTGCATGTTAGTTTTGGGTACTTAACACAATGATTCAATCGAGGTAAATTCGGATTTAAGACCAACTAAGTGCTGGAAAATTTACGTGATTTGCCGAGGGAGTGAAACTGGAATTTTCAGTTGTTTTTGGGAATTTTTCTCTGGAAAATAATGCTTGGAAATGCATGAAATAGGTTGTTTTAAAGTCTTATAAGATATATAGATGTGAAACACTTGATTGGTTGGTTGAATTGACCAAAAATGTTGAAGCAAAGTGCTGGAATTTCTCAGCTTAGCCGAGGGAAGAAGAAAGAATTTTTTTCCAGATTTCTTTTGCAAATTTTTGGGTTCCAGATTGTTACATTAAAGTTTGATTCGCTGTAAAATATCCTATACTTGTTGATTTCACTCTAGAACATTTTAAGAGGGTCATGCATGTGAAAGTTGGAGTGACAATGTAATGTTTATGGCTAAAATGTTGAGATGGAGATTCTTGGCTATTTGAGTGAATTGCACAAGCGTTAAATTTTGATGGAATTAACTGCTGGAATTACATGTTATTAGTTTCACTTGGTGGATAAAACCTTGCGGTTTAGTCGATGGAATTGCCTGGAGGCCTTGAATTTATTTGTTTAATTGTGATCTGATATGAGCCTGTTGGATACCAAGAGCTAATGATTGACGAAGCCTTGGTCATTTGTTTCATTTCAATCAGATATGAATCTGTTGAAACCCAGGGCTAATGATTGACGAAGCCCTAGTGAAATTGCTGGTTGAAACGTGACTTTACTATATTAGCAAATCTGAGATATAATGTGCTTGTGAATCGGAATCGTGAAGTTCATTTTGGCCCGGTGAACTTGAGCAATTTTTGATCAAGCTATTTAAATATATTTTACACCAGTATGGAACGATAAAATTTAGTATTATACGATAACGTTAGAAATTCGGGACTTTGAAATACATTGTCAACTAGTTATTTTCTTTCCTGGCTTAAATTAGCTTTACCATTTTTAGAAAATGATTTCACTAGTTTTAAAACCCTAGGTTTTATTTCTATTTCCTTTTCTTTCTTTAAAAATTGTCCTGGCTAGCTATTCTAGAGGAAAACTTGTTCGGCAAGCAAACTTATTCAAGTAAAGTAGCTCTAGTTACATCTTTAGAAAGAAAAGTAATATAAGGAAACTATACGGAATATTTTGCTACTTTTACTAGTTTTAATCTTAAGTGGATTGTCGAATTATTTCGAGAAAATAAACTATTTATATACTAGAGAATCTTTTATATTTATAACCTAGAACTTGAATAGAAAACTTATAGTTCTTAAAACTTGGTTTTCTAGGATTAGCAGAGGATGCGGATTTTGATTCCCAGCTTGACTTGTGACTTCCTCTGGTGAGTGTCTGCTGCTTGTTTCTATGCTTACTTGATTAAAGCGCTTTCTTGACTTGATATGTGATATTTGGAAAAAAAAATGATTTCTGATCCATCGAAGTAAGCAGTGTGTACTTTATCAACACTAGCCGTTCGAGTGGTGACTTGCTTGAAATGTTTTCATGAATACATGCTTGCACTTGTTAATCACTAGGCAGGGGAGTGTACTACACCTTAAGGGTGAAAAGGACTCTTACCCTGACCTGGTAATCTCTTGTTGGACGTAACATCGTTGGATGAATTCCTCGACTAGTCCCTAATCTCTTGTTGGACGTAACGTCGTTGGATGAATTCCTCGACTAGTCCCTAATCTCTTGTTGGACGTAACGTCGTTGGATGAATTCCTCGACCAGTCCCTAAGGTATACTTGAGTATTACCACTTTCGTGCTTGGTGTGTGGGCCCGGTATAGGGGTATGATTGGTGGTCGGAGTTAAGAAAAATAAAAAGATCTACACAGACCTTAGGTAGTGAAAGTTGACGGAGGGTCGACTACAGAAAATTTTGATCAAGCTCGTGGAGAAATGGCTCCTCAGAGCCCCTGTATCCTATCTTATGCTATTAAACGCTTTCCTAATTGTTTACTTTAATTGAAGTTAATACTCGCTATTTGTTTTATGTGATTGCATGTTTTGGGGCACCACTGAGCTTTAGCTCACCCCACGTTATTTTGTTTTCCTTGACAGGTTCTGGCACTTGAGCAAGACTTGAAATCTAATTTCACTTTTATGCATGTAGTTTGAGTTAAACATTGTATCTTTTATTTTGAATTGCCGCTTGAAGCTGGAAAAGTGTGAACCCTGGAATTGTTATTTGGCTTGTACTAATGTATTTGGATTGTATGTTTTGTTGCCTGGTTTGTAACGCGTAAGGTATTTAAGAGTCGACGATTGGCTATCTTAAAAATGTTGTTATCTCTGAAGTTAATGTGGTTTTAGTCATCAGCCTATTTGGAAGGAAACGGTGTTGTAATAGTTTAGGTTATTCTTCGGAAGGGTTTGGATAGTTTGCTTGTGTGAGTCCGGCGAGAGTTAAGGCAGACGGCCCGCCAACCCGTCGCCTTAAGGGGGAAGTGGGGTCGCCACATCTAGAACCATGGGAACCAGAGTTCTATTAAGGCCAATCTTGAACAAAACTTCATATGAGCTGTTGTTTGATAAAAAACCTGTAGTTGGTTATTTTAAAGTATTTGGTTGTAAATGCTTCATTCTGAACATCAAGGAGCATCTTGGTAAGTTTGATAAAAAATCTGACGAGGGGATCTTCTTGGAATATTGTGAAAATAAGAGAGCCTTTAGAGTTTATAATCGTAGAACTCTGGTTATAGAAGAAACTATACATATCACTTTTGATGAATCTAATGGTGACACTTCCATGAGTTGTGGTGAAGATGATGATGCAGGTGTTCGAGAAGAATTAAAGAAGCTAACAATCAGCAATCAAGGCACAACTCTATCAAAAAATGATTTAAAAGAAGATGAAAATCAAGACAGTCCTGCTAGAGAAGACAATGACAGTGATACTGCGATTCCTATTGATCTTCCAAGAGCCTGGAAATTCGTCCAAAATCATCCTAAGGAACTTATCATTGGGGATCCATCTGAAAAGGTCAGAACACGTTCCTCCTCTAGACAATTAATAAATAATTTTGCATTGGTCTCATATTTTGAGCCCAAAAATGTGGTTGATGCATTGAATGATGAGAGCTGGATTTTGACCATGGAAGAGGAGTTAAATCAATTTGAAAGAAATAAGGTTTGGACATTAGTTGCTAGACCACAAAATTATCCTATTATTGACACTAAATGGGTTTTTAGAAACAAAATGAATGACAAAGGTGAGATAGTTAGAAACAAGGCCAGATTGGTAGTCAAAGGTTACACTCAAGAAGAAGGAATTGATTTTGATGAATCATTTGCACCCGTAGCTAGGCTAGAATCTATTAGAATGTTTATAGCTTTTGCATGTTTCAAAAATTTTAAATTATTTCAAATGGATGTTAAAAGTGCTTTCCTAAATGATTTTATAGATCAAGAAGTTTATGTTGATCAACCCCCTGGCTTTGAAAATGAGAATTATCCAAACCATGTTTTTAAACTCTCAAAAGCTTTGTATGGATTAAAACAAGCTCCAAGAGTATGGTATGAACGCTTGAGTGGTTTTTTGATTGAGAATGGGTTCAAAAGAGGCATTGTAGATACTACTCTTTTCACTAAACATAGTTCACGTGATTTTCTAATTGTTCAAATATATGTGGATGATATTATTTTTGGGGCTACAAATGAGAACTTGTGCAAGAAATTTTTCAAAATAATGCAAAAAGAGTTTGAAATGAGCAAGATGGGAGAATTAAATTTCTTCCTTAGACTCCAAGTGGCTCAAACCAGAGAAGGAACGTTTATCAATCAAACAAAATACACCAAAGAGCTGCTCAAAAGATTTGGAATGGAGGACTCAAAGCAGGTTGGAACACCTATGTGCACATCTACCAAGCTCGACAAAGATGAAGAAGGTACAAAAGTTGATGAAAAGAAATATAGAGGTATGATTGGTAGTCTGCTTTACTTAACTGCTAGTAGACCAGATATCATGTTTGTTGTATGCTTATGTACTCGTTTTCAGTCCTGTCCAAAAGAATCACATTTGAATGCAGTAAAAAGAATTCTTAGATATCTAAAAGGAACCTTGAATTTTGGTCTTTGGTATCCTAGGTGTAATGAACTCCCATTGAGTGGATTCTCTGATGCTGATTTCGGTGGTTGTAAAGTTGATAGAAAAAGTACATCAGGAATATGTAGCTTTCTTGGAAACTACTTAGTATCTTGGTTCAGCAAGAAACAAAATGCTATTTCTCTTTCTACAACTGAAGTAGAATATATTGTTGCTGGTGCTTGTTGTGCTCAACTGTTATGGATGAAAAACACATTGAATGATTTCGGACTAATATATGAATGTGTGCCTATGTATTGTGATAACACTAGTGCCATAAATTTGATAAAAAAAATCCCATTCAGCACTCTAGAACAAAGCACATAGACATAAAGCATCACTTCATTCGTGATCTTGTTCAAAAGAGAGAAATCTGCGTTCAATATGTGTGTTCGAAAAATCAAATTACTGATATTTTCACAAAATCCCTTCCACTGGACCAGTTTGTGTATCTTAGAACAAAACTGGGCATCTGTGAAAAAGTTCTCTAAAAACTTCCATCGGACGTCCGATGTGTTAGAACGGACGTCCGACAGTGTTCTTCATCAGTTTCCCCAGGAAATTTTTGTTCGGACGATTGTGTCGGACGCTTCACTTCGTTCGGCCGTCCGACACTCAATTTACTGCGTCTTATAAAGAAGCCATCCACTTCATTCAGTTCAGTTACCTTCTTAGACTCGGACGCAACCCTTCGGTTCTCCTTCAAATTCAAAATTCAAATTAGTCTCTCCCACATTCAAGTTCCAAGGAATCGATCCAACCAACTTCATTACACCTCCATTGACCGTTTTACTTCACTCATAACACCCCATAACTCCCAACTGCCTCATAATTCCCAATTCATACTAGAAACCCTAACTTTTCCAAATCCATTACCTGTAATCATCTCAAGCATCCTCTGCAGCTCTTAACGCACTAGTAGTCAATTTGACACGCATCTGCACTACACTGCATCTTAAGAATCATCTGCATTACATCATGGTGAGAGTTAGAGGCGGTTCAACAAGTGCCGGACGCACATTTAGACTCAGGGATGAAGATGTTGAGATCGTAGAACCTTCCACCAGGGTATCCAAAAAGAGGACAGGGACTCGTGGTGGAAAGGCAAAGCAACCTGCAAAGAAGATACAGGATGCTCCAACTACTGATTCATCTCCTGTACAAGTGGAAGCACATCAAACTGAGGAACAAATTGTTGAGGAACAGCAAACACTTGAACCCTCTACCAGAAAATCACCTAGGACAAGGTCTGGTGCTCAGACTACTGGGTCATCTGCCAAACAAAGTGCAAAAAGGAAACGCACTTCAAAGGAACCAGAGGTTCAGCCTGTCAAAGAACCTACACCCCTGCCAAAGTTCATTGATGACGAGGCCAGAGATAGATTTGAGTTAATCTCTCAAAAAGGATTCATCATTCAGAGGTCTGTCATTCCATATGAATTTCTTAAGATTGATTTAGAAACTATGCTTAAGCTTTTTGAGTTCCAAAAATGGACTCACCTCCTGACTATCCCACACACCTTCTACCCTGACATGTTTTACCAGTTTCTTGCAAATCTTAGGAAAGGAAACTCATACACCGAGCTTATCTCTAGAGTCAATTCTGTTGATATCACTTTAACTCCTGATGTCATTAACTCTGTTTTGAAAACTAAGATTGAAGATGGTTTCAAAGGAAAAATTGCAAATTTCTTTTCATATGAAGAATTCCCCTCTGCTTACCATCATTTTCACATCTCCAAGTTAATGACTTACTTTCGTACTCACTTCAACACTTCTGCTGAGGCGAGATTAGAGGATCTCAGTCCTCAGAACTTGATTATCTTCACCATTATTTTCAATCTGTTGGTACCCACTGATGGTCACAGAACCGATGCAAATAAAATGGAATTGTATCTGTTTTACTGTTTTGTGGAAAAGATCAGAATCGATTTTGGTTTTGTGATGTGCAAATTCCTGCTTAAGATTAGTACCGACAGTCGTAGGAAGTTTTCCTATGAAAAATTCCTGACTCCCATCTTTGCTCACCTTGAAATTCCCTTCACTGGAAAGTCTCCTAGAGATAGTGCCTCAACTGTTTTCTCAAAGACCTATTTTGAACGAAAAAATTTGAAGTTTTTTTAGGGTCACTGGTGTCACAAGGAACCTCTGTCAGAGTTCAGAAGAAAAAGCCTTCACGAAACTCCAGTCACTCCTAGGACCTCTCGGGATCAATCCATGTATATCTCTCATTTCACCATTCACCTTAGAAAATCAGCTAACAAGTCCTTTGTATACAACTCTGAGGTTATCACGTTGCTTGAAGACCTCAAGCAACATGTTATGCTCATTGAAGATGGTCTAATGTCAACCATGACACCTGACCAGCAGGCTTCCTTCATTGAAAAATGAAATCTTCTTGTGCCTCCTACTCCTGTGAACAATGAACATGCTTATCAAAAAGAGCCCAGAACTGAGCCTACTGAGCGCACTCCTGGTACTGAAGATACTCCAGAAGCTCATGCCTCCAGTTCTCAGCCCAAGAATAAAGGAAAAGCTCCCATCTCTAAAGAGGCGACTGAAGTTGATGCTGAAGATACTGAAGAGGAAGATCATGTGGATCCTGAGCAATTTCGTCTGACTAGGAGAAGGCCTGGATCATCCAAGATCACCATATAGGCACTACTAGGCCACTGCACTTCATGAGTAGTTCTCAATAATTCTCTTTTGCATATTTTGCTCTTAAAAGACATCTGGTGTGTTTGTTAATTTTGAGTTTACTCCTCTACTGGTCTGTAAAAATATTTAGCTATCCATTGTTGGAAGATGTTTCTATATTAAGGTTGTGTCTCTCATGTCTTAAATGGATGTTGTCTCTCTTATCTTAAATGGATGTCTTAAATCCGTTGTTAGCTATCTCTCTTGTCTGTTTATGTCAGTTCCTTGTAAATTGCTGTCATTTGTTGCTGCTCTGATCTCAGTTTTGATTAATTTTGGTTCTGATATGGATATTGCTGTTATGATGACAAAAAGGGGGAGAAACATGGATGGAATCAGGATATAAATCTGATCTATATGTGAGGGGGAGTCAAGTAAATTTTTCTGAATCTGATCTATATGTGAGGGGGAGTCAAGTAAATTTTTCTATGGGGTATGAAAATTTTCTGAGGGGGAGTCACTGAAGGGATGTGGATATCATTCTGAGGGGGAGTTGTAAAGGGAAACTATATCAAAATTCCCTCACTTCATCCATTGTTTTGTCATCATCAAAAAGG
>NW_020864215.1:0-25862 GCF_003713205.1 Coffea eugenioides
TGTTTTCATTCTACCGCCGTTAGCATCGAGTCTATCTCACTAACGTGCATCGTCTATCTCACTAACGTGCGTGTTTCATTCTAAGTCTATCTCACTAACGTGCGTGTTTCATTCTACCGCCGTTAGCATCGAGTCTATCTCACTAACGTGCGTGTTTTCATCCTACCGCTGTTAGCATCGAGCCTATCTCACTAATGTGCGTGTTTTCATCCCACCAACACTCCATCTCACTTCAATTCATCTATTTTTACATTTTGTCCGGGTCTATCCCGTGGGTCTATCCCAATTCATTTCTGTCCGGGTCTATCCCGTGGGTCTATCCCAAATTTAAATTTCTGTTCGGGTCTATCCCATTTTTACATTCATGTTCGGGTCAGTCCCGTTTTTAGAATTCTTGTTCGTTGGAATCATTTTGCAGCCGAATAATGCAGGTAAGTATTTGGTGTCTACTTCTTTGTCTCAAGTTTTTTTCAAAACTCAGACAAAGAGGGGCAAACTGTAGACACCAAATTTTTGGTGTAATTTCATTTACTGTTTATTTTTAGTTTTTTTATTTGTCGTGTTAGTTTTATTCGATTTTTAGTTTTTAGTTTTATTTTTATTTTTAAGTTTTTAGCATAGAATTTCTTGAAAAGAAAAAAAAGGAAAAAAAAAGAAAAAGGAAAAATGAATGAAAAAGGAAAAAAGGAAAAAGGAAAAATAGCAATTTTGTTTTTGTTTATCTATTTTAGTCATTTCTACTTAATTTATCTTTTATTTTTGTTTGGTTTATTTAGGGAAAAGAAAAGAAAAAACAATGGAAAAGAAAAAAAGAAAAATGTGAAAAAAAATTAAAAATGGCCATTTTTGTTTAGTTTTTTGTTTAAAATTATTTTTGTTTTGTTATTATTATTATTATTTTTATTAATTTTGTATTAATAGCTTTAAAAAAAAAAAAAAAAAAAAAAACACAGAAACGCGGCATGAAGCTGCGTTTTGTTGCAGCTTGTAAAAAAAGGTTGAGACGGCTCCTTTGGCTGCAAATATGGAAATATGCTGAGTTGTTTTAGGGTTGGAAAGTCCAGGTATAAAGGAAAAAGAGGGTAACAGCCGCAAGCGAGGAGGGGAGAAAGATTGAGAGGGTGACAACAGAAAACAGAGAAAGGCTTCGGGCAAGAGGGGGTTCTGGGGAGAGAACAGCGGAAAAGAAAGAAAACAAAAGAAAACTTGACGGCTGGGGAAGGTTTTCTGGGCGAGCAAGAAACCAAACGAGAGAGAGGGGGGCCGTAGGATGAAGGGTTTGGTGAATGGGTTTTGGCAATTTTGACAGCAGCCGCAAGAGAGAAGGGACTCACGGCTAGGTCTGAGGAGCCTGAGGAGCGATAGAAGGTGAACAAAAAAAAAGGGAAAAACTAGCTACGGGAGTGAAGAAGAGAGGGCCGAGAGCGAACAAGAGCTGGAGGGCTGGAAAAGAGAGGTTTTTGAATGGCAAAAGGAAACCACTGGAATCGTTAGCCTTCACGCCACCAGCGGAGGCGGATCTTCATCAAGAAAGCTTGTGTACTGTAAGTAGTTTCTTTCTTTTAGATACCAATACCTCTTTGAATAATGTTTTGTGCTTTGGTTTTTGTGGAAAGATCACTGCTTTGCTGGTCTACGCTTCCGTCTCTTTTCGTTTCATGTTTCCCGAGAGCTACTTCTTCATCTGGGAGCAAAAGGGTCCAGTCTTGTGACTGTGTACCTAAAACTACCAGTTTTGCATTTCTTTTAAGGCATCAGAAAATTTTCAAAAGTTTGGTTTGGGCCGCACGAGGTGGTTGGAACTCCACAGGTTTTAGTTGATTGTCAAGAGTTTTTTCTTTGCAGCAGCAATGTTTTGATGTTTGCGGTTTGTTTGTGGTTTGTTTGGGTTAGAATTTAGCATGAATATAGATCGTTTAGATGTTGCTTTTGAGTCCGAAAATTCATGGTATGATGTTGCTGAAGTTGCCAAGAATATTTTAAAGTCGCTCCTGCCAAAACGCAGCAAGAAAGGCTGCTGAATTTCTTTTCCATTTCTCTGCCGTGTTGCCTTCTCTTTAGTTGTTAGTCGAGTCTTTACATTTCAGTTGTTGTCCTAATCTGGTGTTGGGGGAAGGAATGAAATGATTTGGTGTTGGGTATGCATGTTTGGGGACTGAAGTGTCTGAATCATGTTCGAATGCTTTGCTGAAACTTGCAACCATTTTTGTCGAACCAGTTTTGTTTTCTTTCTCAGAATTTTTGCATGATCTTTCCCAAGTTTTCTGGTCATTTGGATTGTGATTACCAGGTAGTTTGTTACTTAGTTTAGAGTTGTGATGTTGGGCTGAAAAACACATGATCAAAGCTGGTTTGCATAATAAAAATGAAAAGAGAACCGTAGCTGAAAAATTGCAGAACTGTGTCTTTTCTCTGCTGTCCGAATTTCTGGTGCTTAAAAATTGCAGAACTGAAAAATTTTCTGTTGGAAAATAGGAGGAATCTTTGATATTCTTGTAGCCTGTTTTCATGTTTGCATTACGTTTGAGTTTGCGCATAAGAATCTGCTGCAACAAGCTAAGCTTGAAGCTCTCGGCTTGTTGCAGCGGCATGGATAGATCCTTTCTCCATCCTTGGATTGCTGAAGTTTTGTTTCGTTCATATTGTTCCCCTTGTTTGCATTGTATTTGAGATGTCATGAGTCTGCCTAGTATCTCAAGACCTCCTCTCTTGTTGCATGAAACCGTGAGTTCCATGACTAGCTGGATCATTCTTCTCAAGAGGCTGCACTACGGATTGCATCTCATGAAGCCCGCATTTCCTAAAGCTGTTATACAGCCATTCACAAGCCCACACTCACTTGCATTTGTTAGCAGTGAAGTTTATCATTTGTGTCATCATATTAGCTTCCATTTCCTCCAAGTGCATGAAGAGCATGTTGTTCCATTTCCATTTAGCTCACCTGCTGTTTTCACGCTGATTCTCAATAGGCTGCTAAGGAGATTGCATCCCTGTGAACTGAATCTTGTTATTCATTCGAACGTTAAAATTCTGTGTTTGGTTGCTGGAATGAATATTTGATGTTTGATTGGGGTTTCATGCAAAAAGAAATTTGTATCATGAATTTAGAACAAGATTGCAAAGGCTTGCGGTTGCAGAGGCTTGAAAGTTTAGTTGCAGAAAATTTTGTGTCCTACGTATGCATGCATGAAATAATTTCCAGATTTTACACTTTGGCCCCCCAAGTCTCTTTTTATTTCACTATGACCCAATCAATTAGAGAATTTCATCATTTTGGTCCTTGTTAATTTTAAATTGTGCCACTTCATTGCTTGTTTGTTTTAATTAATTACCATGCCTAGTTTAAATTGCACTTAAGTTATGACTTTAGGGACCTTATGACTAAGTGAGCCTTGTTTTGCCCATTTCTTTTAATTTTTCTTAAATAAAGTGGTGCCTTGACCTTTTTATTATTTTGGAGGGTAATTGAATAATTTCACTTCATTGGGGCGTCAATTCAAGGGAGGTACACTCTATCCCTCATTTGCACTTTATTTTTCCTACGTGCTCCTATGTGTTATGTGAATATGCCTGTCTACTTCGCTTTCCTTACCTCCTTGCCTGCATTTGCTTGTTTTTACTTTTATTTAAGTTTTATGGGGTATGTGTACACCTCTTGGCTTGTAATAGATAGGGCTCGGAGAGCATCTGGTCCATTTCCCCTTCCCCTTTATGCTTTTATGGGGTATGTGTACACCTCTTGGCTTGTAATAGATAGTGCTCGGAGAGCATCTGGTCCACTCCCCCTTCCCCTTGGTTGCTTGTTTTTGTTGCTACATGTTTAATTGCTTTATTAGGCTCTTGCATCTAGTCGAGCATGCTAAGTGCTACGTGTTACGTGTTTACGAGTGTTTGGGCATGTCTACTTGCTTTCATAGCCATGAATGAATGGAATGGATGAATGTACGTTTCCGCTAGTCCAACGCTAGTCGGAATTCATAGAATGGGCTAGTCCAACGCTAGACCCTTAGGGATTTCCCTTTCGTTAGTGCATATTTGCATGTTCACTACATGTCATGCATTTTTCTTAGTTTTATCATTTGGCATGCACCTCGAACCCCTTTCCCCTCATTTTAGGTTCTGCATCCCATGCTAGCTATAGGGTTCATTTTGCTTGAATGTCCCCTTCTGATAAGGGAGACGAGCGAGTGTGGCTATTCGATAGCCTTAGCACGCTAGTTTTGCCTTCTAATCAAAGGGAAAATCAAAGTCGAAAGTTAGGAGTCAACCCCCGTACCCGTCTTGCTTGCATTCCCTAGGCTCATGCATTCTACATTCACTCTATCATTCTATACCCTCATTACACTTTTATTTTCTCCTCCTACTTTCACACATGCACCTTCATATCCCTTCCCTTGCACACAAACACTTGGATTTTTCACACAATTTCACACGAGCACCTTTTCATACATCTGCACACAAACACTTGGATTTTTTTTACAATTTCACACAAGCACTTTTATACAATTTTGCACACTTGCACACTTGAGTCTCATTTGCATTAATCGACCTCTATGAGGTGTTCCTTTGTTGGCCGCCACAATTCATGTGGTTTGGGACCAAAAGCCTCACAAGAGACATCGTAGAATTTAGGATTGCATTTTTCTTTCCGTTTTTGCATTCACATAGTCATATCCAACGTGCGAACATACATTGGGTAGAAAACTAGGAAAGGAAAGGTTAAGTCGCGCAACTAGCCTTGGCTAGGTCAAAGGGGTGCCTTGGATTCTATCCTTGCCTTCCCCTTTGTCAAACGTGACTCCCGAACCTTTTTCTTTGTTTTACGTAGACTAGGAGTCGTTTTAAAAAGGGTTTATTATTACTTGACTTTAAAACTCATTTTTAGGTGACTTGGTACACCTTAAATCATTACCAAGTGGCGACTCCAAACTTTTCATTTCAAAACCCTTTTTAAAACTATTTTTGGGTCGAATCGTCGCTTTTTCAAGTCCCATATTAGACCCATATCTTTTTCAACTCACAAAAATCATTTTCCAATCAAAATTCAATCAAAAACATCTTTCTCAAACAATTTATTTTTCTTATCGAAAAAGTGGGGCGCGACACTATTAACGTAAACTGCAAGAGAGGTTTCTAAAATTATCTCTAGCCAAAAGTGCGAGAATATACCATTTTACAAATTTGAGGGTGCAAAGGGATGTACTTAATAGTTGGAGGGTTAAAAGTTGACCAACTTAATATTTGAAGATATTCCAAATTTTTTATCCAATTAAATTATACTTACAAATCAAATAGATATGGATTTATAATCCTCAGACTTTTAACTCCTTTTATTAATAAAATAATTTATATTTTTATAAAATAAAATAAAATTTTAGTTGATTAAATGAGTGTTTCTTTGAATCGTAAGTACATTCAACAGATTAATAAATTTAGTAATTTATTAATTAATTAATACCTCTTTAAATTAATAAAATTTGCATGGTCCCAAAATTATTAATTTATAAAAGTTTTACTGTATATCTAAATCCGCTGGTGCTTGTATTTTAAATTTACAACTTATCATCAGCTTTGAATTATATATTACAAAGTACAAAAGTATGTCGAAGTAAATGCTAAAAATCATATTTTTTTTCTATCTTAAATGCAATATTTTAGTTTGAAGACATACATTTTAATAATTTAAAGGGAAAATGAAACACATTTAGGATTTATTAGCTTAATTATAGAGAGAGAGAGAGAGAGAGAGAGAGACAAATAAAAAATCAAGAATCGCGTTCAAAACAAAAAAAAATTGTTGTGCCACAAATTTTTCCCTTTATATTAAGTATTGAAAGAGGGAATAGAATAATATGCATTTCTACTATTTATAAGAACGTTATATTCAGCTAATTCTTTTGTTTATTGCAGAAAAAAAATCGAGAATATTAACCTGATACGAGAGTGGTATAGAACTATGACCGCTAGGCAAGGCAATTTTTTTTTTTTATAAATGTTGGGCTGCCAAGAGTTGGGAATTTTTCTAAAATGCTGCCGGGCTGTCAGCCAATGTTGGGCTGCCGACTTAGGTTGGGAACTTTTGTAAAAGGCTAACGGGCTGTCAGCCCCACAACTTGCTAGGTAGGTTTTTTTTTTTCAACTTGACTAAGTCCGGCAGTTTTCCTTTCAACTTCAATTGTATAAGCTGAAATGTATAGAACTTTGGTAATATTTTTATGGGCAAAAAGTCCCAGTACTATTAGTCGGATGAACTTTTGATCCCCAAATAATTAAAAGTAAACTTTTGGCCCCCAATCTATTCAAAGTACAAAATATTAGACCTTCTGTCAAATTCAGCAGTTGATATTGACGGAAACTATGACCACGTGAGACGCATGCCGAAATTTGAAGGGCATTTTTGTCCATAAATGAGCTGTGTTCCACTCGATAAAATGGAGTGAAAAATAATTTTGACCAAATCATTTACTTTTACCAATATCTCTTCCTCTACCATTGTTGGCGATTGCTGCAACTTCCCAACTATCAACACCGTGGAAGTAGACGGTGATGCAAAATGGAGTGGAGAGCAAAGAGTGACCAAAGGCCCAGGGACCAATCACTTGGAATTTCTGCTGTGTCGGGTGTGCGTGCAATCATACGTCTTTGAAGGAGTGATATAAACAATGTTGATCCGTGTTGCAGATGGGATCGGGATGAGCCTTCAAACCTCCTTTGTTCTCTTCATAGATTATTGCCCCTAAATTCTTTCAGATGAAATTGAGTGAGCTACCATCCACCCTTGAAACCCCTAACCTCACCCACCTTTCCCATTTATATTTTGGGTAGCTTAATTTCTCGAACATCCCAAACAAACAGTCAAACTACTTGTAATCAGTGGGTGGGAGGATTCCCTCTCTAGCATCATCTTGCCAAATTCTATTCTACAAAATATCGGTCAAGCCCTATTTGCTCTTCGTCCGTATCGATCCAAAATATCATCTTGCATCCCAGCCCCTAACCCAATTTTAGCTGAATATTATCAACCTTTTTAGGCATTTCAGCAACTCCCAAAACTTGTTGATCTTTCACACTGGAATTGAATCAAACTTCTAGCTGAGATTGGAATTTCCATTGCAAAACAGTTTTATCGAGTATACTACAATAAAATATACTTTCTGATTTGGGTCTGTTGTGGGCTTCTTTCCATCTCTTCCATCGGAAAGATCGATCCCTTTTTCCCCACAGTTTTGATCCGGGCTGATCTCTGACTGCATTTGAGGTATGAATTTCCAAAGCGTGGAGGAGTTTTGGCTATTTTACATGAATCAACACTCGAAACCAGCCACTAGGTGTTGGCATTTTGTGGGCACGCTTTGTTGCTTGATATATTCAATGCTTTTCAACTGGTGGTTTGTGATCCTTGTGCCCTTGTTGGGATATGACTTGGCATGGTATAGCCATTTTTTTGTGGAAGGAAATGTTCCTGCAACTTTTGGGCATCATTTTTGGTCCCTTTTGTGTGATTTCAAGATGTTTAGATTGATGCTTACTGGTCAAATGGATAGAGAAATTAAGAGGCTCAGTAAGAGGCTAGTTCTGCAAGCTTACTAATCCTTTCGGATTTTCTATTTTACTCTTTTCTTTCGATATGGTTCACAAAACCGCATGAATTTCCCGCTGCAATGGAGTTTTTCTTTGTTCAACTCTGTTCGGGAAGAAGTCCCATTTTACCGAGTGAAACACAGTTTATTGTGGACAAAAATGCCCTTCGTATTTCAGTGTGCGTCTCACGTGATTGTAGTTTCCGTTGGTATTAACTGCTAAATTTGACAGAAGGTCTAACATTTTGTACTTTGGATAGATCGGGGGCCAAAAATTCACTTTTAATTGTTTGGGGATCAAAAGTTCATCTGGCTAATAGTTTGAGGGCCACTGGGACATTTTGCCCTATTTTTATACTCCCTCCGTCCTACTTTGATAGTTCTGTTTTCCTTTTTCGTCTGTTCCAAATTGTAGTCCACTTTCCAATTGAAGAATGTAGTTGTATTTTAATTTTTCTAAAATGCCCTTATTCAATGTTGTAGTTGTTACTATAAACCTACCCCATTTAATAAGAGTTGATTCTTTTTTTACCATCAATTCAAGTTCCCATAAAGTTGTACCATATTTAATGTGACGGTATTTTAGGAAAATAGCAATCTAAATTTACTTTTCCAACAAAGTTAACTACTTTTTCTTAAACTGTATGAAAAAAGAAATAGGACTATCAAAGTAGGACGGAGGAAGTAGTTTATTTTTTCACTAATAATTTTTATTTTTCCCCTTATCATGTAAAATAAGAGGGATGTTTTTCTCTATCTGAAAAAAATGTAGTTATGGAGATAAAATTTAACAGGATTTGTATTCTTAAGTGTACAACCGTTTGTATTATTATGTTAGGGACATTGATATGTTTAAATATTATATGTCTTGAATGATTTAGAGACAAACAGACAAATTCAAAGAAAAACGATATTAGAGATGAAGATTAAAAAGAAAGAGTCATGAGAGGATGACATTTTGCATGAAAAATGGAGAAAAGAAAGATGGATGTTTGTTCTATATAAATAAGTTATCAAAAAAGGCTAATAGAATGTGGTGGTACAATGGTTACTACATTGTCTTCTATCACAAAGGTAGTTCGAACCTTGGTAGCTGTATTTTACAAAACTTTTTTAAAAAAAAAGAGGGGAATGTTGAAAACTAGAAACCGCTGGTTCACCGGTTTTAACGGGTTTGACCGATTTTCTAATAAAGTCAACTCTAGTATAGAACCGGACCGGTGCTATGGCTGGTTCGCGGTTCAACCGATCGAACCAGTCGGTCCAATCTGATTTTCAAAACACTAAGAGAGAGAGAGAGATCAAAAATCAAGAATCGCATTGAAAACAAAAAATAATAATAATTGTTGTGCCACGATTTTTTTCTTTCTGATAAAGTCAACTCTAGTATAGAACCGGACCGGTGCTATAGCCGGTTCGCAGTTCAACCGATTGAACCGGCCGGTCCAATCTGATTTTCAAAACACTAAGAGAGAGAAAGAGATAAAAAATCAAGAATCGCATTGAAAACAAAAAATAATAATAATTGTTGTGCCACGATTTTTTTCCCTTTGTATCAAGTGTTGAAAAACAGGATAGAATAATATGCATTTCTACTATTTATAAGTACGTTATATCCGCTAATTCCTCTGTTTATTGTTGAAAAAAAAATCATGAATATTGATTTCACATGAAAATGATATAGAACTATGCCTGCCGTGCTAATTAGCTCGACAGGCAAGGCAAAATTTTTTTTTCGGCAGCCAGCTAGGAATTTTTCTAAAAAGCTGCTAAGATTGTTAGCCTGACAACCTGCTTGAATATTTTTTTTTTAAAAATATTAAGCTGCCGGGCTTAGGCTGGAAACTTTTCTCAAAGGCTGCCGGGCTGTTTGCAAGGTACTTAAAAAAAAAAAAAAAACTTGACAAAGCCTTGCAGCCTGTTTGCTTAATCAATTTTGTTAATTTAATGTACAAGCCTTAGAAAAATTTTTAGATGAAATCCAATTTACAAGAAGGTGCATTATTTTTTTAAAAAGCCTAACAATAATCCAGTCTTTGACTTCATAGGTTTTTACACCTGGGTTTTGCTCATTTTGTCTAATCAGGTGTGTTCCTTGACCTTTTCTCTTAATCTCTTCAATCTTTTTGACCAGGGAGGATTGTATGCAAAAGACGTGATTCTTGTCTTTTTCAGCCTCTAATTTGATATTGGATGTAATATGTTAATAGGGACGATGAGATTGTTGATGCTTTCAATATTCTTTCTGTTTTATTGTCTGAAGAATCTGAGATTTCTTTGTGCCCATTATGAGTGGTTAATGATTGAAGTCGATGGTTTTTGCACAATGGTAGTGTTACTTGATGGATTAATGTTTTCGAACTTCATGGTAGGGAAATGCTGTTTGTTTATTGAGTAAAGTTGATGCTACAGTCAAAAGTCTGTCTTTTTATGATCCTTTAAAATGGGAATATTCTGATTGCAACGTATCATTTCTCTCACAGCAACTTGATTCAGCTCTGAGGCGAAATTCAGGGGTTTTTTACTCTTTCCTTGGCAAAACTGAATTGGCAGCTATCCCCTTTTTGCTTTACTTGAGTTCTGATTTGGAGAGGAGAGCAGTTCTTAGGTCCATCAAGCAATTCAAATCAGCCTCTCGGTACAGAGCAGATACTGTCTCTATCGGATTTCCAAAAAGACAGCATTTTTGGGTCAATACGAGTGAAAGGCAACCTAAAGTCTACACCGATATGCAGATATTTGCAGATGTTACCATCCATCTTACCTATTCTCCAAAGGTTTGCATGCTGATGCTGCAAGAGTAGCTAATGGAGGTTGATACCTTATTGGTGATTTATGGTTCGCAATTCTTCTAGTGGAATTTTTAATGGACATGAAGTTTTAGTTTTTGTTGTTTATTGGATTATTTTGGTTCAACTGCAGAAATAGATGGAGCAGGGCCCCTTGTAGAGTACAAGCGAAGAATTGCCTCTGGTGAACTTGTGGATGGAGATATTTGCTAGGTTGGTTAACGGAATTACCACACTATGATTTAATTCCTTTGAAGGTAATAGAATGCATAATGATTAGTAGTTTTAGACACACAAGGCAAGGATTTTAAGAAGAGCAAATTATTCAAATGGTCACTAAACTTTTGCAATCGTCGAGTTTTGGTCACTGAACTATTAAAAGTTTGGTTTTGACCATTGAAATATTTAAAGTTAAGACTCACGGTCATTCCGTTAGATTTAGTCATTAAATACGCCAGATTTGAGTGCCCATGCCGATTCCCAAGACAAAATAAAGGGGCAAATCAGGGAGACATTTGTTGGGTAATAATGATTCTATTGGCATTCTACTAGATTCGCTTCGTTTCGGTGGTAGCTGGAGAAAAACATTTTTGTGGGATTCGAGAAGATGATCACAGAGTTGAAAGTTGGGGGAACTTTAATTCGTCTTTGGTCCAAAGAGTTCTGGTTTTCTTGCCCTTACTTCCACAGATTTTGTTACCTGTGGCATCAGGGAGGCTGATCTAGTACTTGATTGTTGGTTCGTAAATGGTCCTTCACCTTTAAATTATGATCCTCCATTGCAGTTATGTAGTCCCGGATTATGCAGCCTTGCTACTTGTGGTGAAGGAAAATTGGCCTTCAACACCAGCATTCTCAATGAGCCAGATCTTAAGATTTGTGGTCCAATGGTGATCCAAATCTGAGGACCTGGAAACTCCACCACTGACTCATTCTGAGGGAGAGTACTTAGCTACGATCGGAGTGGGCCAACCCGTGAAAGAATTCTACCTGGTATCAGATACGGGTAGCCAAATCAACTAGCTCCAATGCCAGCCCTGCGATGCATGCTTTAACAAATTCAACCCGATCTTTGACCCATCTGAGTCTTCATCTTATAGTCCTTTATCCTGTGCATCGCAGGAGTACTTCCCTGGGCACAAACCAAAATTGCAACGCTGACCTGTGTACGTATGAAGCGCCGTAGGGAGATAACTCTAGTACTATGGGAGAATTCGCCACTGAAACGGTGTCGTTTGGAAGTTCGGGTTCGGTTGACAAAGTAGCCATTGGGTGTGGTCCAATGGTGATCCAAATCCTCCTTCGTGTGTGATCCAATGTCCTGGGATTGCCCAAGTGTTTCGGCTTTCAGAACTGAAGGATGCCACCAATGGTTTCAAGGAGTTCAATAAGCTTGGTAGGGGGAACAATGGATTTGTTTACGAAGCTGTTCTTGCTGATGAACTTCCTAAATTGTCCCTTGAATAACGTTCCCTCTTGAACTTAACGACTAAATATAACGGAATGGTTTTGAATCTTAACTTTATACATTTCAGTGAGCAAAACCAGACTTTTAATAGTTTAGTGACCAAAACTCGACGATTGCATAAGTTTAGTGGCCATCCGGATAATTTGCTCTTTTAAGAATAGTAATCCTATCGCTTGTACTCTTGTTAAGTTTGTTGCATCTACGCCTGGTTGAGCTACTCTCCTTTCAAAAGATTTTTTCTGGTTAGCTTGTAACAATAATGGCAAACTAGAAATGATATCTTAGCTTGCTCATATCATGTGTAAATGTGCTGCATTTTTCAGACGTACTGGCTACATATAATTTGAATAGTTAAATAGATGTTAGGTAAAAATTTTGCTACTTGTACTTTTCTTTGGTGGCCTTGTTTGGATTGGGATTTTCTATCAGACAATTTTTATATTTTATATTTTTTATAAATAAATTTTTCAATCACTTTTTTATTTTACACAAATCAAATCACTATAATATTTTTTTTATAAAAAAATTTTAAAAATAGCAATCCAAACAGATATAGCTTTCAAAAGAACATAGGTTTTAAAAGAAAGAAATGTTGTGGGCCAAATAAAGTCAATTTGCAAGTTAATAATGATGTTGGAATTGCTCCATAGTTGTGGGACTGGCTACTGCTAATTACACAGTACATGGTACATTTGCGAGACGTTCAGCTCCAATCAGGATTTGGGGCAGTATGACCGTCCCTGCACGGTTAAGGGCCAAGATTTGCCCTCAAAATTTTGTGCGGCTGAGATTACACCATGTAACTCGATTTTCGCGCCAAGTGTGGGGCCCACCACTATCTGTTGTGAAAATACATCCTGTAAAAAAAAAGTTACACGATATATAAAGAAAGTTACGTGCAGTTGATAATGACCAAAATTGCCCGGGTGCAACCGTCCGTAACCTGAGTCCGGCTGGTGTCGTTTGTTCTTTCTCAAGGCGGTCGGTGTGGAATGTACATTAATTAGCAGTGTGACAATTGTCTCATCGCAATTGGCTTTTTACAAAAGGCCACCAAATCAGCAGATATTTTGAGGGTCCCCGAGTACAGTAATCTTGCTTAGTGATTAACATGTGTATCACGTGATTAAGTTGTATTTGTCAGTTGGAGGAAGTAATTAGTCAGTTTAGATAATTTATGCTGAACTATGTCCAACTGAGATTGAAATGGGAAGAAAAAAAATATCTCATCAGATGCGTCAACCTCCAAATCATTTTGATTGAACAGTAGATTACTTGCCAAATTTTATTTATTTGTATCCCTCCAATTTCTTCCTTTTCCCTTATTTATTTCTTCTAGGTACAAAACAGATAGCACACTAAAATAAACTATTTCGTAGATTAATCCTGGAGAAAGCTACTCCCCTAACATTTTCAAGAAAAAGTGGGCACAATAGGGGAGAAGAATAAACATCGACTTAAAAGAAGAAAAAGCTTTTCATCCATAAAAATCGATGCGTCTGGTGTTTTAGACGCCACAATAGGCCTTCAGTGGATTTGGAGTATTCCAATTATCATCTGTGCTCAAGAATCGGAGATAACCAAAATTGTCCAATGGCTTATATAATAAGGGGTGTTCATCATCAACCAGCTCTGTTGGTGTCTCTACCAATTTCTTGCAATAGGCAAACTGTGCAATCGAATGCCTTTCTTTTCCCTTCATAGTTACTCTATGAAATGGGGAATGCACTCTACCGTTGCTCCACGCCTGCATTTCAAAAATGTATACAATCAATGTATTAATATCCACTATACAAGTCAGCATTTACAAAAAAAATACCGAAAGTTATGGCACAAATGCCATGCCAATATTCTAGATGATTAAGGTAGTAACATCTGTGAGGCCTTTTTCCTTTTCGTTTTAATTTGACCATAACACATCCAACTTAGATAATGTATGGCGAAGCCATTATTGAATCAAGTTTTCTAATTGAACCAAAGTTTTTTAACTTTGTTTTTTGCCTTTTACATAATGTTGTAGTATTTTAATAAAATAATTAAATTCTGAATTAAATGTGCATGTTACAAGGGAAATAAATTAGTGAAAATTTCTGAAATTTATAGGTGTTTGAATGGTTTTCCTGGAGATTTATTATATGAAATTATGACTTTTCAATTACTTCGAGGTATTGTAACTGACAATTCAAATTTGGATTGAATGGGTATTGACCAAAGAATGTGAAATTATCATTTGTCAATTACAATAAGTTTTTTGTAACCTACAATATAAAATTGAATGTGTTTTGAATGGCCAATAATTTCAGCATTTACTTAGTATTTTATTAGGAATATAGGTTATGTTTATCTAACTTTTCTTCACCTATATATATATTTATATATATATATATGTATGTATGCATAGTTGAGATAGAAAAGTTCTACTACAACAGTTTATGTCTTTTGAGTCTAAATTCATTATTTTCTATATCATAGTTAGACAAGAAAATAATAAGGCATTTATAAAGGTATACTCTAATAGTTGTGTAGTCTAAAGAGAGTGTTAGTAAGTATGGCTGAAATGGTGTATCTTGAAAATGACAAGTTAGAAAACCTGTTGCATTAGAGTTGATTCTTTTATAGAGGTTTGAATCACTTTAAAGAGAAACAGAAATATCCGTGTCTCAACCCTCCACACTTGAGTATTAATATATTGTTATTGTCTAATCTTTCTTCTGCATATTTGTTTTCATTTTTGTTCCAGGGGAAAACACATAACAATTGTCCCGGTATATTCACGACAAAGGGAAATGATTTGAAAAGGAAAATGGAATTTTAAAACGTGGATTTTTAGAGGATTGCAATGTTGTAACTAATCAAGTTTAATATGATCCAGGCTTGCACATTTAATGACAAAAAAGAAAATATCTCACCGAGAATACATCTCCAGCCATGATTATTACGGAGGAAGGAGGAAAATCAATAGGAATCCAGCTTCCATTCTTCAACTGAACTTCTAAACCATCAGCTTCATTCTGTTGAAGTATGGTTATGAAGTTCTTGTCAGTATGAGGAGCAACGCCGACATTCATCTCATTCTGTTCGGGTACCCTGTACCTTATCAATCTAACAGTATAAGTCACTGATCCCACATGAGATTCGTGGTACTTCTCCACACCATAGCTTTCAAACACCAATTTGCTCACCATTTTATCTAATTCTGCGACTTGATTTGCATACCAATGAAACAGTTCACTAGTCATGGGAGGGCATATTCAAAAAAAAAAGAAAAGAAAAGGTAAGCATTTCGGATATGAATAATGCATAGTAGCAATAAACTATAAGAAGAATTACATATTAATGGAAACAAGTTTACCAGAAATGGTTATTTTTGGAGGGCCACATCTGATTTGCAAACTTCTCGACTGCTTCAAGATTTGTTGCATCTTCAATGCTCATGCTTTCGTAGAGGTCCACGTTGGGTCTTGGCCGAGCATAACCAATGAGGGGAGTTTGAGAAGTGTTTCGGACTTTAATCTCCAACGGGAGGTTAAACAAATCTTGCAGCTCAGAGAATATGGAATCACTAACCTCTGAAGGATAGTTATCATGAACAGCTATGAAACAGCCATACTCTTCAAATGCCCGTGTGACAATGTTTCGCGCTTCAGTCCAAGAATCTTTTCCGGATCTTAGGATTTCCTCCGTTAAATTTATGACCGGAAGCCTGATATTTGAAGCGCATTCCATGGTTTTAGGCAGCCTCTTTCCTTATACGCACTTCCCGTAGCTCAATTTAGCCTGATCAATTAGCAATAAGGGATAGCCAATGCTGGTATTTGAAGAGCCAAGAGGTTAAACAATTCAGAATAATATGGCAAACCGGCTAAGTTCTTTTCCAATTACGTAGTATATTTATAGACATAAATTCAAGTGAGCTAGGTCTCATTCTTTCTTCTTTCTTTTTCAAATTTCAACAAGGGAAGTGTACATTAATTAGTACTAATTACATAGTACGTTCAGTCTCTCTTTCTCAACGAGTGGTGTACATTAATTACATAGTGCTGATAAGTTCTATGTGGGACTACTGCCCAGTCTTTTCCAATCACGCAGTACATGGTAGATAGTACATTTGTTAGACGTCAACTCGAACCAGGCTGGTCTCGTTCGTTGTTTTCTGCTGAGGTTGGTGTGCAATATTACACATATCAAAGGCGTGCAATGTACACTAATCAACAAACCAACTACTCTGCTGCTAGAGTAACAGAGTAGTTGGCCGTCAAGAAAGTTTTATTTGGATATAGGTTAAGGATCAAATTCTTGATTTGCATTCTAATATTCAGACTTTGTTAGAAATATTTTGCTAATGGGTGCCTATGCACTCGTCAGGGTCGACGAGTTTTCTTTGATCTCTTTAGATCCCCTCCTTTTAACGTAGAGTACAAATAATTATAGTATCAAATCTATCGTATAAAAAAAAGTACAATAATGAGCAGTTTGACAATTGTCTCGTCACAATTGGCTTTTTACTTAAGGCCACAAAATAAGTAGATATTTTGAGAGCTCACAAGGATACAAATCCTATTCAGTGATGAACATGAGTATCTTTTTTTTTTTTTTGAATAGAAATTCTTTTTATTTATTCATGGAAAATATAACCAAATATTCCTCTTACATAATCCTCATTTTTCTAATTGAAGGTATCCCTATTCTGTCCAAACGGATTGCCCCACGAGCCAACCTTGGGAATTTACTGAAAGTATCGTAAACCTCAATTTGTTTATCTGGATGAGATATACCCACATTAGATAAAGCATCAGCAACTGTGTTAACCTCCCGATAGCAGTGCGTGAATCTAGGTGGATCATCTAATAACTGCCAAATCTGGTTGACGTATCTTCGAATTTTCCACGGACACTGAGTACGACGTTGAATGATCCCAATTAAAACCAATGAATCTGATTGTACACATATGTTTCCAAAACCGTTATGTATACAGATCTGAAGACCAATAAGAAGAGCACAAGCTTCTTATTTTCTCTAATTTCTCAACTAGTTCATGGCTGCCCTTCAGCCGTCGGCTGAGGGGCAAGGATTATCACCTACCAAAAAAAAATCTTTTTCTCAACTTTTTTCACAGCCGGCAACATCGCCTATCCACATTCAGCAGGCTTCTGTCTACAAGGGAGAAGCTGCGGTAGTTTTTTCTAAAGCAGATGCAGACAAACTTGCAGCGCCGTTTCAATGGGCTTTGGTGGGAAAATTTTCTCACGGCAGACCTTCTTTGGAAGACATTCGAAAGTTTTTTGCTTCTTTAAACCTGAAGGATCATGTTTCTATTGGATTGATGGACTATAGGCATGTTCTCATTAAGTGCATGGCTGAAGCTGACTTCAACAGAATTTGGATGAGAGGGATTTGGCAACTGGGTAAATATCCGATGCGTGTGTTTAGATGGACAAGGGAGTAAATATCCGATGAGTATCTCATGATTAAGTTGTATTTTCTAGTTGGAGGAGGCATAGTTATTAAACTTGACTTGATAAGGAGTCCAGCAGAGGAATTGGATCACTAGTTGAACCGGTGTGTATTAATTTAATAAAGTACTTTTAGATACTAATTATTATATACTTAGAAAGATATATAATAAATATGTAGATATTAACAGAGGAATTACTTTCATTTTACAAGTCTTGTTAAATTTTATCTCCACAATTACATATTTTTAGATAGAGAAAAACATCCCGCTTATTTTACATGATTAGGGAAAAAATAAACTATAAAAATATTACTAAAGTTCTATACATTTCAACTTATACAATTGAAGTTGAAAGGAAAATTAGTGAATTTCTTTTCCAATTACGTAACACATTTGTCAGATGTAAATTCAAGCCAAGTAGGTCTAATTCTTTCTTTTTCAACAAGGTAAATATACATTAATCAGCACTAGCAGTTTGATAATTATCTCATCACGGTTGGCTTTTTATAGAAGACCACTGAACAAGTAGACATTTTCAAGGCCCTCAAGCATGCTAATCTTGCTTAGTGATTAACGTCTGTATCACATGATTAAATCGCATTTTCTTGTTGCAGGAAGTAGTTGGTCACTTTGGATAATTTATGCTGAACTATTCCCAACTGAGATTGTAATGGGGAAAAAAAAATATCCCGTCTGTTGCCACAACCTCCAAATACTTTTGTTTGCATAGTAGATTATTTGTCAAAATTTATTTGTTTGTTTCATCAACATATTTTTTAATTATCTTTTATTTCACATACAGCACATTAAAAAAGTACTACAATATTTTTTTCAGAAAATTATTCCAAATAATCAACTATCCAAATACAATTCTTTTTTTTTTTTTTGATAAATAGAACATGCATGATGTTCATCTGAGTTTTGCTGAAAGCAAATGCCTTGATGCACCGCGCCTTAGGGAAAAAGAAAAAAAAGAAGAAAATGTTATTGGACAAAAGGTGCACATGACTTCAATTAACTAAACAAGTTAATCAATCCATTTGTTCAAGATTTTGCATCATTCATCTTGTTCCGGATTGATTTCCAGCTGCATGGTCGGAATTTTAAAAATCGATGCGTCTGGTGTTTTAGACGCCACAATTGGCCACCAGGGGATTTTCATACACGTTTGTAATAATCTCACCCTTTGTAATATCACTAATCTCCCATAAAACACCCACTAGCTTCAAGGATGCTTTGAAGGAGATTTCAGGTGACACTAATTTTCCAATTTTCTTTGGTGTTTGGTACATCTTTCCATTTACTAACACAGTTGAAAAAATTATTTTAATAATTACCGTACTACATTTTTTTTTGTGTTGAACATGTTTATGATGCAATAAAAATAATATTCGAAAAAAATTATGTACCCAAACACACCAATGGTCTACAACCAAAATACTTAATAATTTCTAGCATTATTAAATGGGATAGAAGAAAAGTGAAAAACTGACCTACCATAGGTGTAAAAGACAGGACCTCTCCTGTTCAATTTTAGTTTAATCTTACCTACCATAGGTATAAAAGCCCCAGCAGCCCATGTTCCAGTTTCTGCAGAAACAAAAGGAAATGCAATGAAAACATTAAAAAACCTGACTTATAAAAATTATTTAAAAAATACTTTAATAATTACCATACTACTTTTTTTGTGTTGTGATTAATGCGAAAAAAGAAGATGGTTGAAAATATAAAAAAGGTTGGAGAATGTGTTTATGATGCAACAAATTTAATATTTAAAATAAATTATGTATCCAAACACACCAATGGTCTACGTACGATCAAGATACTTACTTATTTCTAGCATTATATGCTAATAGCATAAAGTTCAAGTCATCCCAAAACTTATCAGTGAAATATAAGAATTTGAACTCAAAATCAATGATCAAGGTATCTTTTAGTTTTATGATGTGGAATTAGATTCACAAAATTTTGATGATCTAAATATAATTTTACAAATCTAGTGACCCTCATAGGTTCCAAATTGCGTTTATAAATTTGGGTTGTAAAGTTTTTAACAGAGGACAGATTCATTATTATATCTATCTTGATAAACTGATATATTCGTTTACAATCAAAAAAAAAAAAAGCAAAAGGCCAGTTTTATAGAGGGGATACACAAATTCTTTTACAATCTAAATTATTAATTTCTTCTGTATTTTCAAAAAAATGATTGCCATTTTTACCACTATATTTGAAACTCTAAGATTATAATTTTTAGTAATTATAAATATACTGATATTTTAGGACACTATATTTTAGTATTAAGTTCTTTTGGTTCTAGAACAGTTTCTTGAGTTTTTTGTACTTTCTTGAATCACATAAATATAGTGGTGTCTCTTTTCTTTATTTATTTTTTGCTTTGTTATTGCTTTTTAGGGTTATGAAGACACTTTTCCTCAATTCCGGGGGACACAACATCTATACAGCAGACGGCACTTTAAAAGAACCAGAAGCCACGAAAGGTAGCTGGAACGTAATGTCCACTAAGTCATTCCAATCACTTCTAAAAACAGTACCTAAATTACTAGAAATATGCCAATTGTAAAGCCACGAAAGGTAGCTTGCAACGCAAGTTTTTAAATTTTCAGTGTTGTCAATTTACTTGCACCAAAGGAGAAAAACGACAACTAGTGATTGATACTAAGAAAATGGGGAGTGTGAAAGGATTGGATTAGATTTCGTCCAAATGCACATTCTAAACAAGCAATCAAACATTGCAGTGGGTGAAGATAAGTATTCAAGCTTTCTGTTACTTGCACGTCATTCATTGGTTGTGTCATAGTTTATGAAAAAGATTTGCCAAGTTGTAACCTAATTATTTGTCTTAGTGCTCCGTAATTTTTTTTTATTCCAATGGTGTCCCTTACCAGATTACGTACACGACGTGATCTCTCCGACTTATAAGATTCCACTCAAATAATATTAAAAAATGATAATATTAATCTTTATTATCAGATCAATTTCGATGCATGGGACACTCTCTCAATTATCTTATCTCCATAGATTTTTTTAATAATCTACAGTGGTTTAAGATATGTTATAATTGTTGTGACACATTTGTCTAGATGTACCATTTTTATGTGGTTAATTAAAATAAAAAAGCCATTATAAATTGACAAATTTTTATACGCACCCATACTTCACTGCTGATTCATATTGAGACCACATCATCTTCTGTTTATCAACTTCACTACTCCAAAATACATTCGAACGGCTAGAACTCTATAACTCAAAACATCCAAGCCAAAGAAATTATTCCCCCATATTTACAGCACTTTTTTGGTGCCACGTTTACACTATTTTCTAGTAGTGTTCACTAGTACGAACAGAGAAAATGGAAGTCCTCAGTTCAGACATAATAAAAGGCATAGAGGCAAGATTTTTTCTTAGTTCCGGGGGCCTGGGGATAATAGAGACAAAGTTTTTGGGCACCGGCATATTTTTTTTTGGACCATGGGCATAAATTACCCAAAAGAATAACTAGTCATTCGTTTGATTTATTCGAATTTGCAGTGAACTAGACCTCCCTCTAGTTAAACAATCAAAGGTTAACTTGTCATCCCTTGCTCAGGGACCTCCCTCTCATCCCTTACTCGTTGATTGGGTACGTAATTACTATTAAATTTATGTATATTTTCCCTTGATTTTGGCCAAATTATTGTAATAATTGATGGATTATACTTATATTTGGTAATTAGTGCTAATTTCAGGAATATGGCAAGACAAGAGTCAAAGAACGGATTAATGAAGATTCTTAGCTTTTTTTTCATGTAGTCGTGCCTAAAGCTAGCCTGCAAGTCCAGAGAAGTTGGGATTTAGGCATGATAGTTTCCTAATTCAAGTTGAAAACCTAAAAAGGCATATTTCCAAATTGTATTGGAAAACGATTTGATTTATCTTTTATCAATTTAGGGAATTTTTCTTTCATAGGAAATTAGAAGTACCAGTACTAGTAGTAGTACTTATTTGGAAAAGTAGTAACGTGAGGAGAAGGGATGACGGGTATTTTACATACATACAAGTTAAAAAATACCGAATTACACCCGTTCACTGCAAGTATACAGGTCAACTAGTAGTTTAGGGTATATATCAGGTCGATCCCACAGGGAAGAGTGAACAATTACCGGTATTACTAAAGTTTCTCTATTATTTAGACTATCAATTAATGATAAGAAATTTAACCTACTGCACTTATACAAGAAATTAACAAATAAAAGCTCCTTAGGTTGTGGTATCCCTAACTACTCATGCAAGTGTTATATTTGGATCATTGAATACTACATCTAGGCTAATTATGGTGTAATTTCCTTATGCATTTGAATCCTACTTTCGTAGTGAATCAATTATACTTATAACTAATCCATACCTATTCTCATGGTTATGAAATTAGCTACAAGTTCATTTCTTCAGTAAAATTACATGAAATGAATCACTAAAAATCACATAGGTGCACCTCTACTTTCGTGAGTGTACTCCCTATGTTTAGCACTTCTTGAACTAATGTTAAATCTCAATTTTCATTGCAGAAATAACACCTTAGATAATCACAATTAATGGTACCATATTAATCATGATTTAAAGAGCTAAAGTGCTAAATAACTTGCTCAAATCATAGCAGTCAAATAGCCAAATAATAAATACTAACAATTATAAAAAGTTCAACCAAACCCAAGGCATAAACTTTAGAGACACATATTAAACACAAATTCCAGAACTTGCATATTAACTAAATTTGGAATCAAGTACAAAAGATAAAGAGTTGGAAAGGAATGTAACCCATGTCACTTGAGCTCATCACCTTGCCTTCTTCATCTCCATCTTAATCCTAGTCTAGCAATATACAAGAATGGATGAACTACACTAGCTAAACTATCCTACACAAAGGAAATGGAAGAACTACATTTCTGCACTCTTCAAGCTTCTCCCGTATGACCCTGAATGTCCTTAGACCTCCCAAATGTCTCTGTATATAAGCTGATGAAAAGCTCCTCTCTAGTCCAAATTTGCTGCTCTAAGGATTCTCAAATCTGAAATTGTTAAGATAGTCAATAACAAATGTTTTTGACTTGAAAATAAGCCATCTTTATTGCCCTCTTGTCTTCTGAGGCATGTGCACCGAATTCTCTTGCAGATTGTAGTTGGAAAGTAGTTTGAACATAAGAGAATTGACTGAGCAAATTGCAGAATTGCGGCCAGAAAACGCGCCTACACAAAACGCGGTTACAAGTCACGTTTTGTGTACTCGCGTATTCACTTTGTCCTTACTTCAACTGCGATTTTCTATATCATAAAGGCTGAACTGGATTTTGTCCAAAACACCAAAGTTGTAGCCCTTTGCGTTAGGTTTCCAATGCTCTAAAAATCATCCAGATCGGAGCTTTGTAGCCTGAGATATGACCAAACTACTAAAGACTGGTCAGAACTCTGTTTTCCACTTTGGACAGCTGAGTTGAATTTCGGTATTTCAACTTTTGGACTATGAAAACGGATGAATTGGACTTTGATGTCTTCATACCAAATGTAGATCTCTTTCTTAGCTTTAAATTGGTGTAAAGATCACCTCAATCCGATCAGTGTAGCTCCAGATATAGTCAAAATACCAAAACGTGTCAGAGTTGTCAAACCTGACTTTTCTTGATTCAAATTGCATTTTTCCTTTTACACTTCATATTTTATTTTCACCACTTTAATCCATCTTCAATCATCCAAATATCTTCTCAATGCACTTCATTTGATGATTGAATCATTAAACCTACAAACTATGAAGTTTTTACCATAAAAATCCATAAAATGCAATGTTTAGCCACTTTAACATAAAATGTAGTTTTTTACCAAAACCTTAGTTATTTTAGTTATAAAACTAAATAATCAAACCAAAATTAACTAATAAAACACACTAAAAAATACGTAAAATATATTCTTATCAAGGGACTTTGCTTTTCGTGACTTTAAAAGTTCGTCCATGGTCCGAAGAGCGGAGATACTACTAGTTGGCAGCAAGCAAGAACAATGGAGCGCTTTGCCTTTCGTCTTTTCTTTAGTTTTTTTCTTTTGTCAGCCGCGTATGCGATTTCCTTCAATGAAATTGTGCGGATTGCCTCCCAACGATGAGTGGCTAATTTCTTATTCTAGTCAAGGGTTAACCAAGAATTTTGTTCTCTGCGACTATCAGATCTAATTATTTTTATCTGTTTCTTTTATTCGTTAGTATTCACATGTTTTCTGACTTAATTTCTCATACTTGTTTTGTTGTTTGAATATCAAGGGTTTGATATCTAATTCAACCTTACAATCTAGTACTAGTTGAGATAGTTAAATCCGTAATTATTTAATTATCTTAAATTAGTGGCGACTGGCGTGATTAATTTTATATTAGGGAAACATATGATCTAATTTAAATAAACCCTGGTAGTGTGTTTATTAATTAGAATAGGGTTTTTCTAGTTTTAATGCAATCAAGAAATTAAATTCTATGGGCATTTGTTTCTTGGTTAGAAAAGTAGTTAATAGGCATACCTTAACCATCGAGACGGTAAGGAAAAGCTGGTTATCATCGCGTGTTTAACAACTATAACCTATTTATTAACATATAGGTGAAATAATTATTGCATCGATGAACAGTTGTATGAACCACTTCCGTAGTTATTTTCTTTGACTAGAGTTTACTTATTATTAACTTAATTTAAATTTCTTTCATTTGATTACTTTTAGTTAAACTGATTTTTTATTTTAATTTTCCAGAACCCCCATTTAATTCTTGTGTTAGAAGGAAATAAATCATGGAGTCCCTGAGGAGACGACCCTACTCACCACTACAGTTGAATTTAAGTTTGAGAGTAGGAATTTTAATTTTGGTGGTTTAACACCCATCAAATTTTGGCCCCGTTGCCAGGGACTAGTGCCTTTTCGATTTATTTTCTTCGAATTTTTATTTTTTTTCTCTTATTTTTTTTACTAATTTATGACCGCTAGTATTCAATATTTTGGTAATAGACTGGATTCTATTCCTATAAGGGTTAATGAGGTTGGTGTCTCTTCTAATGATCAACATTTATATACACTGACCTCTCTTGTACAAAAATTAGCTGTTGCAACCTATGAAATTTGTTACGTCTGCATTTCAAGATGACCTGAAAACATGAATTAGGAATCTGTGGTTAGGATGTGTCTGTAACTAAGATTTAAGTTACGGACTGTGATATTCATATTATCCTTTTACTTAATTATCGTTTACAGTTGCAAACTCCTATTAATCACTAACTTTCTCAATTAATTATTAGTCCATCACCTTATTCCTAACTTTTGAAATTTCAAAACTCCCTTGAATTTGGGACACTGACGTAGATTGTCCATCAAAATTGCTCATTTTGGACTTGCAAATAGGGATGGCAATGGGGCGGGCACCCGCGGGGGTACATGATAAGTGATTAATTTACGTAATTATTGTATGATATTTTATATTATTTTTAGTCACTTTGGTTATATTATTGGAAGAATATGAATCATTTTGGCTATAATTGGTGAAAAATGCTTTTAAGTGATTAAATGAGGTTTTTATCACTTTTTACTTGGATTTGTGTATTTTGACAGTTTGACCATTTTCGTATTTCGGCTATAAACTTGAGTTACAATGATCGGATTGGGATGATTCTTGAACCCATTTGAAGATAAGAGATAGATCTACAACTTTGGTGAAGACATCTAAATCCAGTTTGAAGGTTTTCCAGGTCAAAATGCCGAATTACAATAGCAAATTTCTACTGGTCGAAGCTGGAACAGGGCAATGAGCAGGCAAGGGTATTTCAGTCATATCTCAGCCTACACAGATCAAATGAGGTGATTCTTGATGCATTAGAAAGATAACTCAAAAGGCTACAACTTTCGTGTTTTAGACATGAGCTGGTTCAGCCTCTAACATCAAGAAAAGATTGGTTGAAGTTGGGCCAAAAACAGAGCAAGTGATCCACACTCGGATCCACTATTCATCCGAACCCTCGGTTGTTTCTGGGTTAGTGGATCCGAGCTCGGATCCATACGGATCCGAGGCACTGTAGCAGCTCGGATCACTGGTCAGAAAAGGCTGCTTTATACGCGTAAAACTCAATTTCACCTCCACCAACTCACATTGGATGCTATACATGTGAGAAACATTCCCAGCTGTAAAAGGGAGATGTAATCCTGATTTCTTGACCACCTTTTCATCATAAAAGAGCCAAATTCATTGCAAAAAAAAGATTGGAGTCCATAGCAGAAAATAGAGAGGAACATACGGGAGAAGCTTGAAGAGTGCAAAAATGTAGCTCTTTCATCTCCCTAGTGTTAGTTTAGCTTAGTATAGAGTAGTGTAGCTTTTCCATTCTTGTTTATTATCTAGATTAGGATGAAGATGGAGGATGAAGAAGGCAAGGAAGAAAGCTCATGTGACAAGGGTTGTATTCCTTCCAAACTCTTTATCTTTTGTATTTGATTCCAATTTAGTTAATATACAAGTTTGGATTTTGTGTTCATTATACAAGTTCTGGATTTTGTGT
>NW_020864216.1:0-18105 GCF_003713205.1 Coffea eugenioides
AAACAGGTCTGAGTATTTCGTTTATAACTCAGGTTATACCACTCCGTTAATCCTGAAAATTTACAGGGATATCCAGGAATTAAGGGGATACAACAATGTAGAAGGCCTCTCAATCCAAATCCTAGCACAACTAAGTCAAAAAATGCAGAAAACCAACCCAGAACCGTAATTGCAGGTTCCCAAATCACACAAAACTGTAATCAGTCCAAGTCAGTCTATACAGGTCCAAAAGCATTGATTCCAAAAGCATATGAAAACTAAGACATCAAGCTACATTTCATCAGAAGACACCAACAACAAAATCCAAACCAATTCCAGTCAAAACAGACAATTACTATCGCAGTTCGGACATTCTGTTCACCAAAAACAGCAACAGTAAAAACGGTATAACTCACTCTATACTACGCCAAATGCCCTGAAATTTTGCAGGCACTTCAACCTCATCAATACCTACAACTTTCATGTTTTGAGCAAAGTCCAATTCGGCCTCTATCTATGACCTAAAATTTCGGACGGAATGTTCAACCAAGAACCCTAATTTTCCAGAAATTCTTCCAAATCCAAAATTGATTGCAATTATCAACTATTCACACCTACTAGTGTCACTATAGGCCATTGCCAATCATCATAAACAACCACACCATCATAATCCAATTAAACCAGAAAAATCATCAATAAAATAAAAACTTCACCAAATCACTTCAAACCAAGATATAAATCATATAATCCATCACTTTAGCCACTTCTAAGCCAAACATAAGCATCATTAGATGTAGTAGGGTGTTCAAGCATCACTTACCAAGAAATCAAGAGAGATAGGGCTTGTGGACACCTTAGCTCTTCAAATCAACTTCACTAATACACTTATTAGCACTAGAAGAAAGGTTTTTATGGAGTGAAATCTAGTCTAAGCTCTTGTTTGTGGAAGATTGAGTGAGATGGAAGCTTGAAATTTGATGAACTTTCTTCCTTCTTGCAAGAGAGAGGGCCGGCCAACACAAGGTAAGAAAATGGTGAATTTTGTGAATTTTTGGAGATATTAACTAATTTTGGTCAAAAGTAAAAAATGTGAATAGTAAACCATAAATCATATTGTGACACTTGTCACACTCATTAATGCATTCTTATCTTCCTTTCCCTCTCACATCAATCACTTCACACATTCTACTTATCTCTTAACACCCGATAAATTTTTCACAGTATCCGAAATTTAATCTTATTGGCCGAAATTTTCCGAACTTTTCGCACTAGTGGGTCCCACGTCCGAAATCCGTTCTTATTTTCTCAAAATCTAACCGATACTAGAAAAATCATCTAAAAACTATATTTACTCATAAAAATTATCCTGGAAATTTTTCTAATAAAGAAAATGTAGAAAAGGCGGACGATAAATAATCTTCCACTTAAACTTTCTCATATTGTAACACTAGCGGTTTGCTAATCATTCAAACTTACTAAACCTTTGTAATTACGATCGGACTGGGGCCTCACAAGTTGACACTCCATCAACTTTCAAATAAAGAAACCAGTCCAGTAGAGCACCACTTTAACACCAACTCCGTCCACCAATCTTACCCCTCATAGGGCCCGAACACCTCAACAGAAACATAGATGGTAATACTCGAGTATACCGAAAATTCTGAGTCTCCAATATCCAAAGATTTCCTAAAAATGGACTACTGTGGTTCGTTATCTAATCGACCAGGCCCTTGTCGGCTCGACTCGAATAACTAGTCACCGGCTTTGAGCTCATAGGTCATAGAATGGTTATTGGATTCAACCCTTGAAACGACATCAACACATACAGAGAACAGATACAGATAACAAATATAGAGAACAAATACAGATTTATACAATATACAGGAACCAAAATGAATAGATGAGAGAAATGAGTGTGATGAAGTACGCCTTCATTCCATATAAAGTATAGAGAAGTCACAGATAAGCAACAATTTAAGGGAGTGTTACACTCACCAGTTTAAACGAATAACTTCAAATGTTTCCTCCCGAAGTACTTGGATCACTGGCACGTCCTAAACCAACAAGGTAGAACAATTGAGACTCGATTATGAGTCATATGTCTAACCAAGTAAATTACCAATGCACACAAAGGTATAATTTTGGAGTGAAAAGATAGTAGTTGGTCCTACAGATATGAACGATCCAAAAACCCTTCGCTTCTACCGAAAACCATACCCTCAATGATTTATTAACTCCAAACTTAAGGTGTAAAATAAGAGTAAGAATAATTCTAAAAAAAAAAAGGATTTTCCAGTTTTGTGCACCTACATTTGAAAAATCATATCTCAAGATTCTTAAATCCAAAATTGGTAAAATTTATACCGTTAGAAAATAGACTCAAAGGAGTAAAATTTCTCAGAAGACACATTTTTAAAATTCGGATTACAAGTCAGTCAAATTCGAGCCTCAAGTCGCTGCTTTGTCCAGTAAAAGACAGAACAGGTACGCAATTTCAGTCAATTTTGAAAAATCACCATAAATTGTACAGACAGAAGCAGGGTCTGAAATTTATACGGTTTATATCCCCATGAATCTAGTTTAAAACGCAACAAATGGAACTCAATTCCGATTATCCTACATCAAGATATAGCAGATTCCCCAAGACTGCTCAAGGGTCCTGCGAAAATTTCAGTAGCACTCCCTTTGTTTTTCTTTACTTTTCCAACCTAACATTAGCACCCAATATCATCTCATTTCAGCCACAACTTCACATACAAATCATAAACCATTAAATATCCTTCATATCTCACCAAGTGAGAGCTCCAAAACCAACCACAAACAAGGCCAAATTAAAAACCCTAAATCTGAAATTTCAGACACAAGCTGGAAATTCCTTTAGGCAACTAGAACTAGCATATAAAAGCTCAATAATACACATCACAAAGCTATCAATCCATGGTCAAACATTAAGCTTCATAATAGGGCAGAAAATCCTCTAATAAAACTGAAATTTTCCATAACACCACCTCAACCCATCATTTTTCCCATAAAACTACATATTTAACAACCTTAAACCATTATGATGCAATTATTAGAAGTAAAGAGAGGTTTTCTTGGAAAGTTACCTTCTACGCATAAGAAATATGGTAGCTTAATTTTCTTCCTCCCAAAATCACTCCACCACAAGCTTTAATCTTCCCTAAAGAGCAACTTCTTTGGTGTGGTTTGTAAGATTTATGGTTGAAATCCAAGATTGGAGCAAGAAATTGAAGAACAAATGAAGTTTCTCCCTTGGTTTCTTTCCTTCAAGTGGCCGGCCAAGGAAGCTTAAAATGGGATAAAAATTGGGTCAAAATTGAAGTTTAGGAAAGTTAAATAAGCTTGGTCAAAGTCCACCCTCCAATAGTGTAGTGACACTTGGCACTTTGAATGTTTTAAGCTTATCTTCTTTCTCCCAATGGTTAATCTATCTAGCTAACTTCTAATTGTCTCCTAGCACCTTGGTAAATAATATTCCTTTACAAAATTCCAACTAATCGTCAAAATTTTGATCACACTAACCGCACTAGCGAGTCCCACGTCCATAATACACTTCAAATTCTTCATGACCTAACCCATACTGGGTAAAATGATTTAAAACTATATTCACTAATTAAAATCTTTGAAAAATTAATATAGTAAAGTAAAGTAAGGAAAATGCATGCGAAAAAATAAAATAAAAGAATATAAACTAGGGAAATTTTACGGGTCCTCACACAATCACCTTATCATTCTGTATTAATACACACCCCAAACCTTCTTTGGAAGCATCTGTATATACTACAAAACTATTCTTTCCATTAGGTAAAGGTAATACAGGTGCTCTCGTCAACCGTCTCATTAACTCCTGAAAACTTTCTTCACACTTCGGACTCCGCATAAATTTCCCACTTTTCTTAGTCAACTCGATCATGGGTCCAGCAATCTTAGAAAAATCCTTGATGTATCTCCGGTAATACCCTGCTAATCCTATAAAATTTCGAACTTCAGTAGGGTTTTCTAGTTGCTTCCACTTAGAAACCGCTTCAACTTTGGCTGGGTCCACCTTAATTCCTTCCTTGGAAATTATGTGACCTAAGAATGTCACTTCTTTCAACCAAAACTCACATTTGCTAAACTTAGCATACAACTGATGTTCCCTTAATGTTTGTAAAACAATTCCCAAATGTTTCTCATGATCCTCCAGAGTCTTAGAGTACACTAGTATATCATCGGTGAACACCACCACAAACTGATCTAGATAAGGCTTAAAAATTCTGTGCATTAAATCCATAAAAACCGCAGGTGCATTCGTTAACCCGAACGGCATTACTGCAAATTCGAAATATCCGTACCTCGTGTTAAAGGCAGTTTTAGGTATATTTTTTTCCAAAATCCTCAACTGATAATAACCCTGCCTGAGGTCCAACTTTGAGAATACTACCGCCCCTTGCAATTGGTCAAACAGCTCATCAATGTGGGGCAAAGGGTACTTATTCTTAAAGGTTACATCGTTCAAGCCTCGGTAGTCTATACAAAGTTTTAAACTCCTATCTTTCTTTTTAACAAACAAGACTGGGGCTTCCCACGGTGAATCACTCTCCTTTATAAAACCTCGCTCTAGTAAATCCTGCAACTGCAATTTTAACTCTTTCAATTCAACTGGAGCCATTTTGTGTGGCGTCTTAGAGATAGGTGCCACTCCCTGAGTCACATCAATCTTAAAAGTTATTTCCCTTTCTAGAGGTACAGATTCTAAATCTTCCGGGAAAACATTCGGATACTCTTTTTCTTAGTATGGAAGTCCCTCACTTGCAACCTTGCGCTCTCAACTCTCTGCGCTTTTTCTAAAGTTTCGGTGAACGTAGAGATTTGGGCTGCTGCCAACCCCTCCTGAATCTCCACATTAAACCCTTGCATAAAACGTCTTATCCTTTTTCGCTCATTAACCACCAATTCTGGAGCATACTTAGAAAGTTTAGTGAACTTCCCTTCATACTCAGCCACGCTAAGAGTTCCTTGCCTCAACTTTATAAATTCGTTCTCCCGCTTCTCTTGGATTAGAGGCGGAAGAAATTTCTCATTAAACTCCCTCGTGAAGTTTTCTCAAATCCAAGGGGTCTGTGCTCTTTCCCACTTTCCCCTTAGCACATCCCACCCGTAAGAACCCTCATTATTAAAATACAATTACCCCAAACTACATGCCTTGCACCAAGATTTAAACCACCTCTTATATGCTCTAGCATTATATTTTACAATGTGTTACAACAAATCCCTTGTATTGACCCTCAATTTTCTTATTTACATGCCTTATTATAAGATCTAGACCATTTAATATATGCCCTTACAATATATTTCCTATGTATTATAATAATTTCCATGCATTACATTTCATTTCATTTTACTTGAGGTAAATATTTATCTTGAGTTGGATTCTAATAGCTCACCACTTGCATTTTACCAAGTGTTCTTTTATTAGTGGAAGAGACTTTATGTGAGTGATTAGAGGTGTTAAATTAGGATTGGTACATTTGGAAAGGTATAAATACCATTAGTCAAAGGATTAAGACAAGTTGTGGTCAAGAAGAGAGAGATGTGGCAAAACCCTAGCCATGGACTTGTTTGACCAATGATTAAGAAGACAATTTAAACTAAACTTGGCTCTTTTTTTTTTAGTATGTTGGCCGAAATTCCTAGCTTCAAAAGGGAGTGAGTGAGAGCTCCATAAACTTGTCTTTTACCCTTAGTAAATCAAGAGCAACCAAATCAAAAGAGAAAGATCTAGAGTTTGTGAGAAAACTTTCTTCAATCCTAGTGGTTGATTCAAGCTTTGAGGTTTCATTTTGGTGGATTGACTTGGTGGTCCAAGCTACTCACAAGAAAGGTAAGTACACCTTAAATGGTATTTTTATGGTGATAAATCATGTGTTTCAAGTGTTAATGGCAAACCATAAGTTGTTTGGGTTGTGAGTTGAAGTAATCTCTTGAATTAGACAAAAGAGTAATTAGTTAGAAAGCATGCCTACCAAGTGTTTGATGAAATGCATGTACTTTATTCATGGTTGTTTATGAAGTATTAATATGTTTTAAAGACCTTTTGAGTGAGATATAACACTTGGTATGTGATTTAAGTGGAAATCATGAAAGGATGAAAGTTAGAAAATTTGGAGAAGGTCCTGTCCGAAATTTCAAGAACTTGCTGCCCTGTTTTGCTTGGATATTTTCATGCTTAATATGGCTACAAATGTGAGGGATATATGTTGAGTTATATGTGTGGAGGTTGTCTACAAAAAATTAGCCAATTTGGTTGGATAAATTTTGAGTTCTGAGCAAAGAGGCAAAATTGGACTAGGTCCAGGAATTTTTTGACCAGTGATCTTGTGAAGGTCATAACGTTTTACTCAATGATTGGAATTGAGTGCCGTTTATGGCATTTGAAAGTAGACTCTTGTAGCTTTAAAATGGTACCAAGTTCATTTTCTGGTTCGTCCCGAGCGATTCGTGGCAAGTCTTGAAAGTTGGCTGCCCGGTTGTTACTGTTCATCCGAGACTGTCCAGAAAATTCTTTTGGTTGCTTAATTTTGAACCACTTACGTTGGGATTTTGGAAATGGTTTCTTCTACACAAATATAGCCTTTTGAACCTAGTTTCTAACGGAACTGACGGAACCTAATTCTGACTCTGCTACAGTGAATTATAATCGTTTTCCCGAGACTGCCGGGAAAGACTGTTTAATCCAAATAAGGAACCTTCAAGTCTAAATGAAACATTTCTTTTGCCGAGCTTTCATGTACACACTAAATTTATTTCTCATGAACTTTTACCATGTTATGGACCTTATTGCATGCCGAATTAAGTAGCCTAGACTACTCACTCGGTTTCTTAATGAACCTATACTTTAGTAAGGAACGAATCCAATTGTTAATAATTTTACCCGTTGGCCTAGGTTTGGGAAATGAAGGTGATCGTAACTGAGACGTTTGATGTCGATTGCTACTTTTGCTTAACAGGTGAGTGTTCCACTACCTGCTACCTGTTATGTGAAATATCTGAAATACTTGATTGATAACTGTTGGAGCGAAACACTGTTTTGATAAAATGGAGGCGAGTGTGTACTTTACGGCGCTCGATCTCTCTTGTTTTCACTAAAGTTATATATATTGTTATTATGAGATGTGATATCTCTATGAATGCCTGTGATTGAGTTGTTTGGGTGATATCCCATCAACTACTGTTACTGTTTGGGTACCCAACCTCATAGGTGAGTCGGTCATATCGAGCCAGCAAGGGCTTGGTCGAGAAGGCCGATAAACCTTGAGGACTGTTTGCTGTACACTGGAAATCGGTATACTCGAGTATTACCAAACTACTGTTATGGAGTGCGGGCCCGATAGGGGGTTGATTGGTGGACGGAGACTGGTGAAAGTGGTGTTCTACGGACCCTTTTATACTGTGCATACAAGTGTTGACGGAGTGTCAACAGGAGGCAATTATGATCCAGCTCAAGTGGATCTTTGGCTTTTGAAAACCACCTGTATCCTTGAATTGAACTGTGATTAATTGTTATTCTACTGTTCGATGCTTATTTGGTTATTTTGTGACCTTATGTGACTATGTGTTTACTTGTTTTTACTTGGAATCTCACTGGGTTTTAGCTCACCCCATTCCCTTTGTTTTCCTTAACAGATCGGGGATGGATTGATCAAGAGCTTTCTTAGCTTTATTTTGTTTTGAACTTGTATTTTGAGATTGTAACCTTTTGTTTAAGGAGACCTTACTTTTGACTTCCGTAAGCTTGAATCTATAAGTTCGACTTATGTTGTGTAAGTTATGTGTGGAGTGGTAAGTTGACTTTTAGCTATACGTATACTAAGCTTTTGGATTGTTGGTGTAGTGATTATGTTTAATTAGGGTTACACTCCCTTGCTTGGAAGATATCTCATCCGCTTCATTTGAGTTATTAGTACTTTGATCGACTGAACCCCGGCGAGAGCTGGGCAGGCAGTCCGCGGATACCCTAGGGTTCGCCCTAGGGAGAGGTGGGGCTGTCACAGTTGGTATCAGAGCTTAGGTTTCAGATCCTTGTAGTATATCCTAGACTTAAACGTTTGGGATGCTGGACTGTTGGATTGGTTTAAAAAAAGTTAAGTGACCACTAAAAGGGATAAGAATTATAGCCTAGGGTTGAATTGGTCTGGACGAGTTAGGTATTTTCGACTTGGGGATTATATGTGATTATTTTCCCTTAAGAGTACTTACGTTTGATCTACACTTTGTGTAGGATGGACGGATCTTGTGGCCCTAGCGATAGACCGGTTGGCGGGACGCCTCGTGAGGACTTACTGATGATTAGATACCAGACCAGGCCCGGAGGAGCTAGAGCATATTGGAGCCTATCTGACCACTATAGGCATTGCGAGTGTCGGCATATTTACACTTATCCTAATGAAGTAGTTCTGGCCGTAGTGAGAGAGCGGAAGGTCCTGGCGAGGGACAATACTAGGCTTGGATTTGAAATGAATTACCTAAAGAAAACTATTGAAATACAAGCTGAGCAGATTAAGGAACTTGAGTATGATGTGGTCAAGGGCCGAGAAAGGGTTGATGACCTGAGCGCGCAGCTTGGCGAAGCTCAAGAGCGCATGGTTAAGAGGGCCAGGAAAGTGAGAAATAGAGTAGAGTCCATTCTGAATAGTTGTGATGATCTGCTGGGAGAAGTGAGTGACGAGGCTTCTCACATTGGAGATGACACAGTAGCTGAACCCGCCCAGTCTGGGGGGTCAACTAGCCCTACGACGGATTAAGCCTCTACTTCTAGGCTATTACTTTGGATGATTTTGACTATTGTACATAGAAATGATAGGGGAAGTTGTGACTCGGTGGTTGTACAGCTTTCTTTTGACCACTTGTGCTAGATTTTTGTTTGATATTAATGTACGACTATATCTGTACTCTTGAGGCTCGTACTTGCTACTTTTGGTCTTGTTATTTTATAAATGACTGTTAAGAGCCTTTATGTACAGTGTTTTGACTGTTGACTTGGATTTTTTGACTTTTAACTTTTGACTTTGACTTTATTTCGGCATTGGCCTTTAACTGTTTTTCAATTTCACTCATTTATCGTGACTCCGATTACATTTCTTATATTACCTTTAAATATGAATAAGCATATATTGTATACCCCTATTTGCTTACCCTGTTAGTTATAATACCTGGGCCCTAGACTAGTGAGTAATAATAGAGACTAGACGACAATATGGTTGGGGCCATGGGTGTGGATCTAGGTAGGTCCAGGACTAAGAGGAGGAATAAAGGTCTGTAGTCAATTAGAACCAAGGACCCGAATGTGGAGAAGAGGACCAGGTAGCTACAGCTATCAATCGTATGACTGATTTATTGGCCCGTTTGATAGATCAGCAAAGTCAAGTACCTGGTAATCAGCAAAGGGACCCCGAAATAGGTGAAGATAGGGCCCTAGAATGGTTCCAAAAGTTCGCTCCTCCTAAATTTCTTGGAGGACTAGATCCCGAAGCTGTCGAGAACTGGTTTGAAGGAATGGAAGATATTTTTGCTGCTTCGCGTGGTCCCTGCGCGGAGTGACCTTGGGGTCAAGTGGTGTTATTGTCCTAATTATATGAGTAAGTGGAAGGGACTAGGTGCTCTTCTTGGGCGTAATAATGACTGTTATAAGCATAAACCCTTTATCGGGATACTTGGGAGAAATAGATATGTACGTCGAGTAGGAATCTCTAATATGGGTGATTTACTCTTGGGACCGGTCGGCTCAAGTTGTGAATTACCTTATTGTAGATTCTTGTACTTGAGTACCAAAAAGTGGAGAGCACTGGAATAAGGGTCTGTATCTTGATTGCACTTGAGGTAAGTTTTAATGGCAAAAGTCAAGGCGCGGAAGATTCTAACACTTGACCTAGTTAATGGACTGATTGAGGGAATGGATCTCAGAAGTTATCATGGTGTCGCGCCCCACTTTTGAATGAATGTGAAATGTGTGCGAAGTGTGGTGTGAACGTGTGCAACATAAAAAGTAAAAGGCCATGGGACTTTGGAAAGCGACGATTTGGCCAAATGAAATTTAAAAAGGGTTTTTTAAATATGAAAACGGAGTCGCCACTTGGTATAGATTTGGGGTGTACCAAGTCACCCAAAAAGTGTTTTTTAAAGACAAAGTAGTAAAACCCTTTTTAAAACGACTCCTAGTCCACGTAAGCCAAAGAAAAAGGTTCGGGGGTCACGTTTGACAAAGGGGAAGGCAAGGATAAAAATCCAAGGCACCCCTTCGACCTAGCCAAGGCTAGTTGCGTGACTTAAACCAATTTTTCCTAATTTTTCTACCCATGGTATGTATCGCATATTGGATATGTCTATATGAATGCAAAACCCTAGACCTAGGGGGATTGGGGGAAATTTCTCTTCAAAGGTTGAGTGGTGCCAATCACATTAATTGTGAAGCCCAATAATGATCCTTTTGGAGAGGTCACACCTAAACCTAAATGACGTGAAAAATGAGTGGAATGCATGCCATGTGAAAGTGTGAGTTTATGTGAAGTGAAAAAATGATAAAAGTAATAAGATAAGAGTGAATGTGTGCAAATGTAGATGAAAGTACTCGTGTGCGAGTGAAGATAAAAGTGTTCGTGTGCGAGTGAAAGTGATAAAAGGGTGCATGTGTGCAAATGAGACAAAAGTGAAAGTGTAATGATAGAGTGGATTGAGAATGCATGAGCCTAGGGAATTCATGCATATTGGGTACGGGGAGACCTAAATCGTGACTTGATTTTCCCTTTGATTAGAAGGCAAAACTAGCGTGCTAAGGCTATCGAGTAGCCACACTCGCTCGTTTTCCTTATCAGAAGGGGACACTCAAGCAAAATGAACCCTATAGCTAGCATGAAATGCAAAAATCCTAAAATGGAGGGAAAACGGGTTCGAGGATCATGCCAAATGATAAAACTAAGGGAAATGCTTGATATGTAGTGAACAGGCAAATAATGCATTAATGAAAAACAAAGGAAAAATCCTATTGGGTCTAGCGTTGGACTAGCCCTTTCTATGAATTCCTAATGAAATACTGAGCCACAACTAGCGTTGGACTAGTGTGGTGACGTACATTCATCCATTCCATTCATTCATGGTTATGAAAGCAAGTAGACATGCCAAAACACTTGTAAACACGTAGCACGTAGCACTTAGCATGCTCGACTAGATGCAAGAGCCTACTAAAGCAATTTAACATGTAACAACAAAAGCAAGCAACCAAGGGGAAGGGGAAATGGACCAGATGCTCTACGAGTCCTAGCTATTACAAGCCAAGAGGTGTACACATACCCCATAAAAGCATAAAAGGAAAGGGGAAATGGACCAGATGCTCTCCGAGCACTATCTATTACAAGCCAAGAGGTGTACACATACCCCATAAAAGCATAAAGGGGAAAGGGAAATGGACCAGATGCTCTCCGAGCCCTATCTATTACAAGCCAAGAGGTGTACACATACCCCATAAAACTTAAATGAAAGTAAAAGCAAGTAAATGCACGCAAGGAGGTAAGGAAAGCGGAGTAGGCATGCATATTCACATAACACGTAGAAGCACGTAGGGTCAAATGAAGTGCAAATAGAAGGGTAGAGTGTACCTCCCTTGAAATTGGGGCCCAATGAAGTGAAATCACTTATTTATCCTCCAAAATAAAAGAAATGGTCAAGGTACCAATTTATTTGGAAAAATTAAAGAAAATGTGCAAAACAAAGCTCACTTGATCATAAAGCCCCCTAACGTCATGACTTAAGAAAACTATTTAAATGAAGCAAAGTGGCTAATTGAATCAAATAAGCAATGAAGTTGCAAAAATTAAAACTTCCAAGGACCCAATTGATGAAATTATTCAATTGATTGGGCCATAGCAACATGAGTTAGAAACCAAGGGATTGATTTGCAATTTTTGCAATTATTTCTTCATGCAAAGCATGCATACGAAAGAAGATTTCTGCATTTCTGGTTTCATATCATCATAATGTGCGGCATTCACCAACCCAAAGCATCACTAACAAACATCAAATTCCACAAAGGTACCACTTCCAATCATTCAATCCATCAAATATCACGCCTTTATCATACAACTCAAACAGAAAGTCTGGATTGATGAGCCAGGGACGCAAGAAATAACGGCAAAAGAAAGAAACGAAGAGCTGCAATTTTCATCCGAGAACTTCAGCAATTTTTCTTGCTGCAGCTTTGCAGCTTAACTCACGCCAAAACTCACATCAAAAGATGCACCAGACGCGCGAGCTTATCGACCCAAAACCAGCAAAAGTTTCAACCCAACATCAAGTATTGATTTTCAAGCAATGAAGACACAGAAAATTGACCATCGAGCATGTAAAATTTCAGCAAGGACTTTTCTGCATTTTCTGGTGAATTTTGAATGCAATCCGAACCTAACCAATGGCTCAAACAACAAAAATCTGGACTAAAGTTACAAGATTACCAAGCGTTTTTCCACTTTTTGACCACAAAACCCTCATATTTAAGCACAAAAATTGGACGAAAAGGACCATGCAAGCATCGAAGAACAACATTCTGCAACATTTTTATGCTAAGCTTCTCTACCAAACACAGCTAGCAACTTTCTAGATTCATTCAACCAAGAATTCCGACCTCTTATCTTAATAATGATAGAACACTTCATAAGCTAGATTAAGGCAACAGAGACAAGGAAAAATACATAACACAGCAAGCAAATATCAGCAGCGGCAGCGACAAAACAGACGAAGGGAAAAAAAAAAGAAAACAAACTAATGCAAAAACATAGATCGGCAACAAAGGGAACGGAAAAAGCTGAAACATCAATTTAAGAGGGTACCTGAGGACGCTTTTGGATCGGAAACAGAACGGGAAAAGACGTGAACGAAGCACTGGGGTTGCTCCGTCTCAGCTTCGAATCCGCACCAGTGAAGCCAGGCAGCGATCTTTGGGGGCAGGTTTGAAGGCTTTATCGATGTTTTCTCTCAGAGATTTCTGAACAAGAATTGCCCCTCTGATTTTGGAGAGTGTGCAGAAACCAAAATCCAATTGAATTGAGCAAACAGAAAAGAGACAATCATGCCGCAAAGTGTGCCGAAAATCAGCCCGTCCTGCCGAAAACTTTTGCAGCAATTTCTTCTTCCTTTTCTGGTTTTCTGTCCGCCGCCCCAATTCTTTACCCAGCCGTAGCTCCTCCTCTCCATCTCTTTATCTCCTGTCCAGCAGTCACCCAATCTTTCCTCAGCCCGTAGGTTCTAGTTCCTTACTCTCAGCCGGCACAACCTCGCTCTTGCTTCTCAAAAACCCTCGGTTCCTTTCTTTTCCTGATGCCCGTAGCTCTTAGCTCCCTTCAATGAAGTCCCGTAGCCCTCTGCCTTTCTCTACGCTGTATCCTCTCTATCCCCTCCTATCTTTCTCGGCTTTCTCTAACTCTCCCCGGCTGTTCCTGCTTAGTTTTCTTGTTTTTTCCCTCGCAGCCGCAACTCTCCCTATCTCTCTCTTTGCTGTTTTCTTTCACCTCATCAGAGAGCCTCCCCTCAGAATTTCTCTCCTAGCTGTTTTTTTGTTTGCCTTCATCCTAGAACCCCCCCTTGCTCACCGAAAACTCCCCAGCCGCCACCTTTCTCTTGCTGTTTTTGTTCTATCGCCCTTCACTCCTCCCTTTTGCGGCTGCCTTCCTTTGTCCTTTTATATCATCTCCCAATCCCCTAAAACCCTTCCTTGAATGGCGAGGATGAAGGCTAGCCTCTGCCTTCATCCTGCCCCTTCATGGCACGCATGAAAGTGCCCTTTGCAAGCTGCGAAAAACGCAGCTTGCTGCCGCGTATCTTATCTTTTTTTTTTTTTTAACTTTCAACTTAATAAATATAATAATAATAACAAATTGACAAAAACCAGGTAATAATAATGAAAATAATTTAAAAACAACAAAAATGGCCATTTTTCCATCTTTTTCTACATTTTCTTTTTTCTCCTTTTTTTATGATTTTTCATTTCCATTTTTCTTTCAAGAAAGCATTGAATAAAAACCAAAATGACTAAAACATATTTTTGATGTTTTCCTTTTCTTTTTCAAAAAACTCTATGCTAAGCTTAAAAACTAAAAAAACTAAAAACTAAAAACTAAAATCTAAAACTTAAAAGTGATTAAAAACCTAAAATGACAAAATAAAAATAAATAGACAAACTAAAAGGGCAAAATGAATAAAACTAAAATAAAATAACAACTAAAAAATGCAAAACACACAACAATGAACTAAATGCAAGCGATCTAAAATAAAAATCATGAAGTAGATGCCACATACAAATTATTCAAAATTTGGTGTCTACAGTTTGCCCCTCTTTGTCTGAGTTTTGAAAAAACTTGAGACAAAGAAGTGGACACCAAATACTTACCTGTGTTATTGGGCTGCAAAATGATTCCAACGAACAAGAATTCTAAAAAAAACGGGACTGACCCGAACATGAATGTAAAAACGGGATAGACCTGAACAGAAATGTAAAATTGGGATAGACCCACGGGATAGACCCGAACAGAAATTTAAATTAGATGAATTGAAGTGAGATTGAGTGTTGGTGGGATGAAAACACGCACATTAGTGAGATAGGCTCGATGCTAACGGCGGTAGGATGAAAACGCGCACGTTAGTGAGATAGACTCGATGCTAACGGCAGTAGAAATAAAACACGCACGTTAGTGAGATAGACTCGATGCTAACGGCAGTAGAAATAAAACACGCACGTTAGTGAGATAGACTCGATGCTAACGGCGGTAGGATGAAAACACGCACATTAGTGAGATAGACTCGATGCTAACGGCGGTTGAAGTAAAACACGCACGTTAGTGAGATAGACTCGATGCTAACTGCGGTTGATGAAAACACGCACATTAGTGAGATAGACTCGATGCTAACGGCGGTAGGATGAAAACACGCACGTTAGTGAGATAGACTCGATGCTAACTGCGGTTGAAGTAAAACACGCACGTTAGTGAGATAGACTCGATGCTAACGGCGGTAGAATGAAAACACGCACGTTAGTGAGATAGACTCGATGCTAACTGCGGTTGAAGTAAACACGCACGTTAGTGAGATAGACTCGATGCTAACGGCGGTTGAGAAAACACGCACGTTAGTGAGATAGACTCGATGCTAACGGCGGTTGAAGTAAAACACGCACATTAGTGAGATAAACTCGATGCTAACGGCGGTAGAATGAAAACACGCACGTTAGTGAGATAGACTCGATGCTAACGGCGGTTGAAGTAAAACACGCACGTTAGTGAGATAGACTCGATGCTAACGGCGGTAGAATGAAAACACGCACGTTAGTGAGATAGACTCGATGCTAACGGCGGTTGAATTAAAACCAATCCCAACATGACTTTTGTGAAGTTGGCGGCACAAAATCCAGGCCCAACGTGATCTTTGTGAAGTTGGCGGCACAAAATCCAGGCCCAACGTGATCTGGTGAATGGTCAGCAGGATAAGACCCAATCCTGCCATCCAATTGGTCAAGAAATTCGATTTGATCTGTCAAGATATAAGAAATTAAAATTTGATTTTCCAAGAAACAAAAATTTGAACTTGATTTTCGATTTTTGACTTTTGAATTTTTCTGATTTTTCGAGAGAATTTTTTTCAAAAATAATTTGCCCCAGTGTAGGGCCCTTTTCCCTTCTTTCTTTCCTTTCTTCGGCATCGGCCTTCCACATCGCCAGATGCTTTTCGTCGACTTCAACTGTGAATACCTGCACAGGGGGCTTACATGCACTCAAATTTTCAAGAAAAAGGCAGCGTGATTGATTTGAAAGTCTTGCTTGAGTCTTTGACGAAATCCTCAAATGGACTATAAAAAATTTGCCCCAGTGTGGGCTTATTTTGTGAAATGTTGCGAATAAAAATTTTTTTGCCCCAGTATGGGCCCATTTGATTGCAAACAATTGGTTTGGATGACTTTCCATTTATGCGAACACTATAAGAAAGAAAATTTCATGATGAATTTCTCAAAATAATGCCAAATTACAAAGGATTTCTTCCTTACCTTAGCATCGAAGCTTTGGGTAATGGCGTTATTTCTGATTTGGAAATGGGAGGTCAAGATTTGTCTTATCCATGTGCTCAGATGGTATGTAACCCTTTCTATACCACATCTTGGTGAAAGCAAAGAGTTTATCATCCTTATTTCTTAAGAAAACGTAGTCCACATACGAGCTTTATAGGCTTGCAATAACACGGATGGAAACGATAGCTAAAACATGAAAAAACTGGTTGTTCCCTTATGATCACAAATGATTGATGGATTTCTTACGAGCATAGTCGTCACTTTGGATTGTCATGAAGGAATAAGTCAACGATAGACTTTATGAGCTTGTAATGTGGCTTGAAAACGATAGCTAAAGAATAAAACTTTCAAGGACATTACACCACAGATCGCATTTTTCAACATTGCCTTCATCTGGACTCCAGATTCTTGGACTTTGTTTGACTTTTTATCATCACCCAACAGGGTCTTTCAACATCAAATCTTTTTGCATCTTTCTTTTGCATTCATTTCGCTCGTTTTTCTTTTCTTTTTCCCTCTTTTCAGAAATACCTTCTCGGGGTTTCATATGAAGAGCAGTGTCAACCTCACGCCAAATCAATTCAGAAATACAGCTAAAATTTTCGACATCAGAAATTTTCTTAACAGGGCCATTGCTAAGAACAGAAGTCAGGGCTTTCGGCTTTTGTAATGGGGTCAGGTGGGGTGCTTAGAAAAGTTAAGGCTTGAAAACGGATTTCAAAGTGGTTTGAAAAATCCGAGATCGCATTGTTGCGCCAACCCTATTTCAAGGTTAAATCAAAATCTGCCTCAGTTTTTGCTCAATTGAGGCTTTTCACTTTCATTTTTCTTTTTCCTTTTGACTTTTCGGCCTTTTTGCCATTCTTTGAAATTTCACAAAATTTGCCCCAGTTTACTTTTGAACTGAGGTTCTCTTTTCTTCTTTTGCCTTTTGATTTTGTGGGTTTTCACTTTTTCGCTTCTTGAAATTTTCTTTTTCAACCCAACTTTCCCCAGTGTGGGGTTTGCGATTCTCAGGGGGTGCCAAATGAAGTATTTTATTCTGAAGGCTCAAAAGGGATAACTAGGGATAGAATGTTTGATTGGAAAAGAAGATGGCCTGACTTGTATTCCGTTCCTTACAATAACTCTGAAAGGAAATTTTCATTAATGGGAAATTTTTGGCATGTATCTGAATTAACTGATTGGGGAAGACCCTTGTTCATCCATATTTGTGAAACATAGGTGATCCACGCGGACAAATCTCTTCCTTTTCTCTTTTTTCCAAAATTCGGAACCCAAGTGGAGTCAAATTTCCCCAATTTGCGGTTCCCTCCTTATTCGAGCATTTTTGCTTTTCCCCTTTTCTTTTCCTTTTTAAAATTTCCCAATCTCCTTCCCCAATGCGAGGTACGATCATAAGTGCATTCGAAAAGAACCACCAATTTTAGCTCTAATGAGGACGCAAGGGATAAATGGTGTTTAGATTGAAGAAATGATGGCCAAAGTATCATTCTTACACTTCATGACAACCAGAGTAACGAAATGCTCATTGACAATCCATTCCCTTTTGAAAGTTTTCCAATGTAGGGTAGAGATCATTAAGGCGTTTATTTGGAAGGAAATTATTCTTCTATAGGCTCAAATGGGAGAGCAAATGATAAAAATCTGTATAGGTAGTGAAACGAATGCTTGAAGTATCATTCCAAATTTTCAAACAAATAAGAATAATGCACATTTTTGCTTTCACTTAGATGTGATTGAATCGGATTAGTTACCGCGGACATTTTCAAGTAAAAGTTGCCTCAATTTACAATTTATCAATCAATGTGACTGATTTTATTTTGGGGTCAAATGAAGGAGAAAAGGAATCTCATAGGGCCTTTTGAGTGACCTCTTTTAATTCTGAACACTCTTATTATGAATTTTCAGGCCGGAGGTTGAAAAAATCCCAATTTAGTCTTATTTCTTAAAATTCATCATGAAATCTCCAATGAATAAGAATAAAGAATGAAATGTACATAAATATACACAAAACAATGATT
>NW_020864217.1:0-22824 GCF_003713205.1 Coffea eugenioides
TTCAGGTGGTGAAAAAGACAGAAGCAAGCAATTGTAAGGGCAGCAAGAAAGTTCAAAATGATCATGTTATCATTGATATTGATGCACTTCATCCCAAATTAAATTCTAATGTGATACCTTTTCCTCACAGGTTGAAGAAAGATGGACAGGATCGGGAGTTTGAAAAGTTCTTCAAAATGTTTAAACAATTGCACATTAACATTCCTTTCATTGATGCTATAACACAGATTCCCTCTTATGCACGTTTCTTGAAATACATCATGTCAAAGAAGAGGAAAATTGTAGATAATGAGATGATAGCATTAACGGAAGAGTGTAGTGCATTGATTAAGAATAAACTCCCTCCTAAATTGAAAGATCCGGGAAGCTTTTCTATTCCTTGCACTATTGGTCAATTGCATTTTTCTAATGCTTTATGTGATTTAGGTGCAAGTGTGTCACTTATGCCGTTATCGGTTGCCCGGAGATTGGGACTTCAAGAGCTAAAAGCTACCAATATTACATTGCAATTGGCGGATCGGTCAATCACACGTCCCATGGGTATTTTGAAAAATGTGCTCATAAAGGTAAGACAATCTATAATACCTGTGGATTTTGTTGTCTTAGATATTGAAGAAGATGTGAGAATGCCAATTATTCTAGGACGACCGTTTTTAGCCACTGCACGAACTATAATTGATGTAGAAAAAGGTAAGCTTATATTACGGGTTAATGGTGAGGAATTGGAATTCAATTTGGATAATAATGAAGGGAGTATAGAGCCTACTGCTCTTGTTTCTAATATGCCATATGATGAAAAGGTTAACCAAGAAAGGACCGAAGAAGTTAAATTTATAAATGTCCTTGGTACTAACTTTCATGGTGTAGGAACAAAGGAGGAGAAGATAAGGATGGAAGTTGGCTTAATAAATTCTCCATTCCATGAAAATGGTGAAAAGTTGAGCCAATTCAGAAAAGACAAGCAAAATCCACTCCAAGGTGAAGTTGAGCCTCTCTATGACAAGTCTAATATCCCTCCTTGGCATTTGAGGAAATTGGACTATGAAGATCAATGCATGGTTCACCACATGGTGGATTGGTTCGGGAGTTTCGACCCATGGGGAGAAAATCGCTCTCTAATGCTCTAAAGTGATTCAACTTTTTCAGTCGAGCCAACGACTATAAACAAAAGCGCTAATTGGGAGGCAACCCAATATTTAGGTTATATTTGTTAACTTGGTGTGATTTTGTGGTTTGAATCAATGTTTTAGCTAAATTGTTGTTTTTGTAATGTAGGGTTGGCAATTGAAGGCAAGGATGACCAATTGAGTACAAAAAAGGCGAACTTTGATCAAACAACTCAACCCCTCGATTTGCGTTAAAGGTGTTTTTGATTCATTATAAAGGGGTAAAATGCATGTTTTTAATGTTTTACATTTGTTCCAGCCATTAAAATTGGCAAACAAATGATCTATGATGCATTTTGAGTCATTGGGGTACCTTTTGTAATTTTTCAAAAGTTGAAATTCTGCTAAAAATCGAAGCAGAAAACGCGTTTTCAAAGAAAACGCGACTAAAAGTCGCGTTTCTAGGAATCGCGTTTTCAATTCTGCACCTGCAGAACAGAAAACGCGCCTTCAAAACGCGACCCAAAGTCGCGTTTTAATGGAAGTCGCGTTTTCAAGCCTGGATCAAGACTCAAAAACGCGACTTCAGAAACGCGACTCAAAGTCGCGTTTTCCAACACAGTCGCGTTTTCATTCCTGCAAGATTTGTGCAGGAAACGCGACTTCAAAAACGCGAGTTGAAGGCGCGTGTTTAGTCGCGTTTTATGTGTCTGAATATAGCCTTCAGAAACGCGATTTCAGCCTTTCTTCTTCACTTCTCCAATTTTTCCAGCCGCGTTTTTCCCTCTTCCTTCTACCCAACTCACAAATTTTCATTTATACTCCATAATCTTGCTAGAAATCATCACCCCAACACCTTTTGAGCTTCATACAACCTTTTTAACCGATTAAAATCCAAGAAAAACACCTAAAATCAGGTTTTTGAGGGATTGAAGGTTAGGGTTCTTAAACTCTAATTTCTTCAATTGGAGGTCAATTGGAGGTTGTTTCATAGGGCTTTTTGCATTTTTAGCATCACCAAACATCCTTCTACGTGATTGAGGTAAGTTTCTTCATCAAATATTTTGATTTTAGAAGTTCATATTTTTTATCCTGAGCTATCTGACATCTTTTAATTTCGAAAATTTGATAAGGTTCATGGCTATTTTTGATTTTATTCATGATTATTATGATTGTTTAAGCATGTTTAAATGTTTAAATGTAGCAATTTATTGGTTTTCAAGTACTTTAAAATTCACAATTGCTATATTTAGATGAAATTGGAAAAAGGAACTAGGATGTTTTTGAGCCATTGGTGATGTTAAATTATGGTTAAAAAGGGTTAGTTGATGATGTTTAAGCATGTGCATTGTGTATAGTGAGTAATTTGGTTGATTTGGTGAGTTAGTTAGTTTAATTTTTGCCTAAACATGATTATAGCTAAAAGCATATTATTATTGTTAATTCTAAATAGTTATAATCATAATTGCTCCTATTTTCACTAATTGAATTATAATTGATACATATCTTGTGTAATTTGGTGATTTTGGGCAACTTTAGGCAGAAAATATGTCTTGTACGATCATTGAATGATTAGAACTTAAGCAATTGTATTTGAGGTTATTTGGATTAATGCTGAACTTTTGTTGCCAAAAAAATGAGTTGTAGTACATGTGAATAATTGAAATATTTTTTAGGTACTATGCCAAGAGGAAGAAGAGCGGTACTTTCATCCTCTAGTAGTGAGGAGAGGGAGGTTAATGAAGAGATGGAGGTGACTGAAGAGGAGAATTCACCTTCTCCTCCACCAATTAACCGTCGACCTGGTGAGGGCACCTCCCGTGGAGCGGGAAAATCGGTATTTGACAGTGCTAGGTTCAACACTCGCAGGAATCAGGAGTGGCATGAGGCGCGTGCTAATTTGGAGTTTTTGTTTGAGATGCACGTCAGTCCACCAGTTGAGATGATGTACAACATCTCAGAAGCTTTTGCTCAGCTAGGATGGGCTCCGATTCTCACCCTTCCAAACCATTACTACCCAGACCTGGTGCGCGAGTTTTACGCCAACATTGAAAGTAAGGCGCGCCATAGTGGAGAAATAATTGAGTCCTGGGTGCGTGGAAGACGAATCACCTTGTCACGGCAAGATTTGGCTGCTATTTTGGGGTGTATGGATGACGGACGTCCAGTAGACTTGAAGAAGGAGTTTGTTCCCCCGAATAGGAGGTGGGATCCCTCATTGGCCATGGCTAGGTTTGGTCTTGAGTACCAACCTTTTCGCTCTACCAGAAAGGAGACCATATTGGCGAATGTATTCGAACCTCGTCATCGTCTTATCATTTACATGATGGCTCACAATGTCATCCCAAAGAAGACGGGGCACACGGAGGTCCGCAAGAGCGATATCTACTTCTTGGATTACATGTTCCATAACCGGACATCTCCATATGCTCGGATTTCATTGCCTAACATCATCATCAGCCACATTAGGTCTACGGCGAGGCGTAAGACAACTTCCTTCAAACTTTCATTTCCTCGTCTACTGACTTTAATCTTCCCCCGTTTTGAAGTTCCGTTGGAAGGCATGCGGCGGGAGTATGTTCCACCACGTGCTGAGATGACTATCACTACTCTTCGCCGCCTTGGTATTGGCACGGGAGACATTCCACGCCCTGTTCAGGAGCGGAGACAAAAGGCTAGACATGGTCGCGATGGAGCTGGACCATCTACTGCAGCACCACCTCCTCCTCCGCCACAGACCAACTGGCAGCGGCTTTTCGGTCGCTTGGACGACATCGACCATCATTTAGCCAGAATGGATACTCGCCTGGACCGAATTGAAGATCATTTAGGCACACGCCCACCTCCCATCGATGATGATGAAGATGGCGATGAAGAGGATGATTGAGGCTTCCCTTTTGGCTGGCTTTTCTTTTGTTTGCTTGTTATTTTTATCTTTTGTTTGAAAAATGTTAACTTACATTCCTTATTTTGAATATTGGAACTTGTGGCAGTAACTAGTAGATCGTTGACTGTGGATGGTTGAGCGGTCGATGACTCATGATTCAAGGCTTCACTGGACTGCAGTCATCTCACTTGGGGAGTCACTTGTTCCTTTCTTTTGTTTCTTTTCTTTTCTTTCCCTACACATTGAGGACAATGTGTATTCTAAGTGTGGGGGAAGAAATGTGTGGTACTTGTGATTTTAGTTGTGTTTGATATAATTCTTGTGCTTAAATGGTGTTTCTTGTGGTTGCTGGCAGGGAGATTTAGTCCACTTTTAAGGGGAGACTCTGTCAAAATTTTTCCAAAACCTTATACATATATATGTTATTAACTATAATAAATAAATAAAATTTTGTCACTTATCCTTTTGAAATAAATATATGCGGTTTTGATACTTCTTTTCTCATGAAATTTGGAAATGATTTTTATGTGATTATAATTTTTACATCTATAGGAAAGTATATCTAGTAAAGTGGAGAAAATTATGCCTACATTTTGTATATTTGATGAAAATTCTTCTTTTTATCTAATTTTATAAGATAAGAAATTAATATGGTTAATAAGTGTCATACTCTTCTCATGATTACTCTTAGAGGGAATTTTATTATATATTGTTAAAAAAAATAAAAAAAAAAAAATGGTTATTCTACTCCAATGATTCTCGTACCGAGTAACCGGGGGTTGGCATCTACAAATGTCGACATTCGCGTAAAAAGGTACTTGAATTAAGAGTATGCAAAGCAACTTGAGTATGTGAAATGTTGAGTAACCGGGGATCTGCATCTAAAAATGTTGATCTTCGCGTCAAAAGGCATTTTTCACAACTTAAGTAATATTTAATCCTTAAAATATATATATATATATATATATATATATAAAAGTAAATTAAATCCCTCTTTAAGAAAAATAAGAAGTTGATCATGAGATTAGTTAGCATCTTTATTGACTATAGGAGTTGCTTGCTTGCGAAATTGGATAAAAATAAGAAGTTGAGTTGAATTGGTAAAATTATGGTATACTTGGCTCTTCTTTGCTTGATATTATGAGTACTTGAACTTAATGGAAAGATCACATAAGGGTTATTTACCTTGATTCAAGGAAATGGAGTTGAAATACTACATATGTTTATTTTAAATTTTTGGATCATTGATGGTTGGAATTTTATATTGCTTGAGGACAAGCAATGATTCAAGTATGGGGGTATTTGATAAGAGTTTATTTTACGTATTTTTAAGTGCATTTTATTAGTTAATTTTGAGTTGATTATTTAGTTTTATAATTAAAATAAAGAGGTTTTTGGTAAAATTATATATTTTTGGTAAAAGTGGAAAATAGTGCATTTCTATTGATTTTAATAGTAAAAACTTCATTTTTATGCAGGAATAATGAATCAATCACCAAAGGAGGCCAATTGAAGTGAAAAATAGAGATTTGGTGATGAATTTAAGTGGTGAAAAGAAAAATGAAGTGAAAAACGTTCAAGTGAAGAATTGCACTTCAAGACAGTTTTGACACTCTTCAGCATTTTGATCATATCTAGAGCTACACTTATCGGATTGAGGTGATCTTTATACCATTTTAAAACTAAGAAAGAGACCTACAATTCGTATGAAGACATCGAAATCCAGTTCTGCCATCTTCATGGACAAAAAGCTGGAATACAGAAGCTGCACCCTGTGGTCGGAATCTGAAACAGAGGTTTGAACAGGTGACAGTATTTCGATCATATCTCAGGCTACAAAGCTCCGATTTGGATGATTCTTGAAGCATTGGAAAGCTAACTCAAAGGGCTACAACTTTTGTGTTTTGTACAAAAGCTAGTTCGGCCTTTATGATAGAGAAAATCGCAGATGAAGTAAGGCCAAAGTGAATACGCGAGTACACAAAACGTGACTTGTAACCGCGTTTTGTGTAAGCGCGTTTTATAGCCGAAATTCTGCAATTTGACTCAGCCAATTCTCTTGTGTTCATACCACTTTCCAGCTATAAGTTGCAAGGGAATTCGGTGCACATGCTTCAGAAGACAAAAGGACAAGAAAAGTGGCTTATTTTCAAGTCAAAAATATTGGTTTTTGACTATGCTAACAAAGTGGAGATTTGGGGATCAAAGGATAGAATTTGACTTGGAAAAATGGAGCATTTGAGTGTTTTTTATGCAGAGATATGGGGAGAGATGAAGAGCCATTCGTAGCTTAGCTTCTTACAGAAAAACATATTCTCTCTAGCTAGGTACTTGCAAGGGGCAATTGAGGTTTCATCTTGTAATCATCCAAGTTCAAGACAAAGGAGATTTTTGGAAGCCTTCACCATATCTTGGCTAAGACTTTCTTTACTCTGTTTGTATTTGTAATTCATGATGATTTACATTAATGAAGTTATGAGTGTTTCATCATTCATGAGTAGCTAATTTTCTTTATCTAGGGAGTAGATGAAGCTTATGGCCAAATGATATGAAGTGATTGTTATTCATTCTTGTTATGTCTTGTATTAACTTATCTACTTGTGTATGTTGGATTACTTGTTGTTGCTTGATCACCAATAGCAGGTTTATAGTTATTTTTATTCATTGAGAAATGGTAAAAATAATGGAATGACACAAGTAGAACTTGAGTTGTATATTCATGAGAATAGAAATACATTCAAGTGGATGAAATCTGCATTTCATGTGTGAATAAGAACAGATTTAGTATTTACCAAGAGATTAGGAAAAACTAATCTGTTTTAACCCATTATTATCATGAGAATGTGATTTTGGTATTTCTGGAAATGAATCCTTGGTTAAACAAGAGCAGTAACAAGTGTTGAATTAATTCATTTTAGATCTTTTGTGTCATAAGTGGAATCTACATCCCTAGATCTTAATATTTAGTGAATTCTACTCCTATTGTGAAATTGCATTTATCTAGCTAAGAACTCTTGTAGTTGAATTAAAATCTGAAGTTTCTGCTCAAATTAATTGTGAGTCTAAATAATAGAGTAAATTAGTATCTAATAATTGTTTTAAATTGCTCCTCGTGGGATCGACCCGATACACATCTCGTACTACAATTGCGACCTGTATACTTGCAGTCCAACGGGTGTAAATTCGGAATTAAACTTGCATTGATAAAAAAAATCCCGTCACTTGCAGTGAACGGGTGTAATTCGATTTTTTTTTTAACTTGTATGTATGTAAAATACCCGTCATTTAGCAAAACTTATATATAATTATAATACAAAAATTAGAAATACAAAACAATGTTATAATTCGACTTTCTTTTCTGTAGCTGTCCTAGAAGCCAAAAAGTTAATTTGGTCCCAATGTTCTCCTTAATTCTGTAGACAGCCATGCCATTTTCAAAACATTTTATTTTTCCTCATCAATGAAATAACAAAAGGTATATCTTGAACCTCTTTGAATCATAATCCCATCTCAAAATATCTGCCTCAACCAAAAAAGGAATACAACCTTGTTTCCTAGAAGGAACAATGACAAGGTGATATTGTAATTAGTACACCGAAACCATGCTAGAAAAATCATCGGGGGGTAGAAGGGACTGGTTCAAGTTTCTCCGATAACTTTGGATTCTGAAATGCCTTATCCACCCTTCTTGTTTAAGGTGCTAAAAATCATAGTTTAGGTGGTAAAAATTAGGGTGCATGTTGCAATTAACCCTACTAGATACTGTTTGTTTCAGTTAATATGCTGCTACTCATCAAAGTATTAAATTAACATTTCCATGTTGAAAATGGTAGCATTTGAGTCTGTTGTTTTGATCAAGGACAACGATGGAGAAAGGAAGATGAGATGACAGGATAATACAAATTGACACATGTTCGTTTATAATACTCTTTCATTAAAATCATTCAGATCATTGACCAATACCCTTGATACTCTTGGAAATAAACTCAAACACCTAACACCTTGAACAACATGAGCAAGTTTTTGACACTTCAAATCTCTTTATAGTTTGCTAATAGCTTTTGTAGAACCTAAATTTAGGGTTCTAATAATAATTAGTACGTTCAGGATTTTAGAATTGAAGGGATAAAATAATCACTCAAAATATTTAGGTGGAAGAAAAGAAAATAAACAGTACACACTATTATTAAAATCTCAAACAATGCGAGAAAATCACACGACAATAAAACCTTATCAACCCTTTTGGATTCTCTTAAGAAAATGCCTCAACTAATGTCCTATTTATAACTTATTGAGACTTGTAAAATAAGAAATCACTTGCATAAGAAATTACCAAATAAAACACAAACTCCTAAATAACATAACTACTAAAAACCTTACTCCAATAAATCTAGTAAATAAATAAATGGGTTCTTCTAGGCTTGGTTTATTTTATCAACTTTGTATTTCGTAAATAATTTCTCAGCAATTTTTTCTTGATCAAAGTTTTCAATCATCTTCAAAGTCACCATATTTACCATCAATATAAGTGCCAAAACATAGAAAATCATAGATTGCTTTCTTGCCAAAATTATCACCTCCAAATAATTCAAAAATTCCACTACCATAATTAGTAAAATAAACTTCACATTATCAATTGACTCCAGATATTTTTTTCACATTTAAAATTTAACTAAAATATGTATGCATATTTGTGCTTATAGGAGCCGATATAGAAAACTTTTCATCATCAACCAAATTTTTAAAAACTTCAGCTGTTATTTAACAATTCATATGCCTAAATAAATTCTGTCTAGTTTTCTTGGTTTTTCTAGATGATTAACCAATCAAATACTTCAATCTAACAACCAATTCTTCTCTAATTTCTGTCATGACATCTATAGCAATTTGATAATTCCTATATCAATCTTATGGTCGAATTCTTTACTAACTACATATTTCAGGACCAACCTCATGCCTAACTCAATCAACTAAATATTTTTTTTGCAAACCATGTGCCTTAATTTTCTAACAATGGAAACGCTTAGAACTAAACTCGTAGTTTGGCTCTGATACTAATTGTATAATCAAAATTTCAGGTTTTAGTAATAATTAATGCATACTGAAGAGATAAAATAATCACTCAAAATATTTATGAAAAAAGGAAGAAAATAAATAATACGCACTATTCTTGAAATCTCAAATTATGGAACAAAATCACACCAATCTTACTGTTTTTGGACTTTCTTAAGAAAATTTCCCATCTATAACTTAGTGAGACTTGTAAAATAAAAAATCACTTGCATAAGAAATTATTAAATACAACACAAACTCCTAAATAACACAACTGCTAAAAACCTGCATCAATAAAACTAGTAAATAAATAAATAGGTTCTTCTCACTTGATTTATTTTGTTAACAGCTCTGCTCTTATCCTAATTCGAAATGACATTCTCACGTTCCACAACCACCTTCTCACGTTCCAGTAGCTGCAACAGGAGATAGTGGCACTGGACAATCACGTGCATGCACAATTTTCCCTTTCTAAAATTACATGGCAATGGATACCTCTGACTTCTCATCATCCTCCAGAGAAAATGTCTTCAAATGAAATTTCTTAAATTTTTCTTCAGTAACTTGATCCAAATGATCCATCATTTCTCTTTCAAGATAGTTTTGGGAATCACCAACCTGACCTTCCCTGAAAAAGATCTTGTTTTCTATGACCGGAAACCCGAACCCTGAGTGTGATCCTGTTTTATTCACATCCAGATTGCTCAGATTCTTAAAACTACAGAAATCTACCACTTTCCTTACCAGGCTTTCACCTTCTTTGTCCGTTGTGAAAGGCATCCCCAAGAATTCTGCTAATCTCTTTGTTTGGAAACAAGGCTCTTTCTTCAAGTCTTCATATCTAATAAAGAATACTCTTTCAGGCCATTCTATACTTGCTTTCCAATACCCCAACACATGATTCCAGTATGGTCCATATGGTGAAACACCCTTAGAGAACTTTTCAAATGTCTCTGCTAATGAAATTCGTGGCACTGCTTCAGGTTTCAGCTTGTTTACAAAGTGCCAACATGACACTAACACATCCTTCGGGTCTCGATAAACATAGACAATATGGCAGCCTGAAGATTTTGTCGATTCTGGTAAAGAGGTGTAAGGAATGTGAGTGTGCATGAGAGAATTGGGTGGCTTTGGGTTTACAGGATTCGCGGCGGCATATGATTCCAGCATGGGAACCAGTTCATGAGGGTTTGCCGTTAGCAAAGGATTTTGATCGGGATGACTGATACATGTACGATTTGTTATGGTGAAAAGAAGTGCCTTTAGCCAGGTTGTTCCCGATTTTGGATATGTGGCCAAGAGGATGTCACTTGGTTTTGCCCAAAAATGTTTCTGGAGAATTAGGAGTCCCTTGAGAACTCCCGTGGAATACCAAAAACCTTGGTACAAGTGAATGTGCTCACTTAACCACCCTCTTTCCCTAGGGAGCACAGAGAGAATTTGATCACTGCCATCTTCTTTTTCTTTGTTAAACAATGTTTGTTCATCACCGCCTTCAATGTAGGAAGAAGAGTTTTGGGTCAAGGAAGGGATTGCCATGAGGAATTGGGACTTGAAATCTGGAGGCTGGTAGACACTATATTTATGATACGAGATTATTGTAAATAAGATAGTTGGATTAGTACACGTGCAAGCTGGCATGCTCAAAATTCAATCATTCTTGCGAATTTGACTTGGAGGACCGCAATAAAAGAGAGGGCAACAGAGAAATGGACCTTACAAGAGAAGAAAATACTAGCATCCCTCTCCTGCATAAGAACGTGTGATGGAATCTCAGTAAAGATAACAACAAAATTTGATGGAAGCAAATAGATCGCTAGAACAGCAAATCTACATTATCAATATGCACTAGCCAGCAAGGCAATCAAGTGGCCAGCAGGAACATTTCTGCTTGAGAGCTGAAATGGCAGGAAACAATATAGACATGGCTGATGTGAGTCATCCATGGGCAATTATTTCAATGGCATCGTAAACAGCGCAATTCACTGTAGAACTTGACAAATGGATCCAAAGCTCAAAAGTCATAGGTAGGGATTGTTTAGGAGAAAAGAACGAGTGGGAATATTTAGCTCAAAATTTTCATAGACAGATATCCAGGGCACATGTTAAATGTTAAATATGAAGGCCAATATTCATAAATTTTGTCCATCCAAAATCAAAATGTGGTATTGCAGTAAAGCAGGACCATCACATCTCCCCAACACTGCTCAAAAACAATCATTAGTGTTTTCCTTTCAACCTTGACCTCAAACAGTGCTACGGAGTCCAAAAACTTTCACATGGTTGCCTAATTATTGTATGTCAAAAGAAAGATTGCACTAAAGTTCAGAAAGTTTTGCTGGAATATGTAAGGCTAAAAGCAAAGAAAATGGACGCAGGACCACGGTTCATATTATTTTGATTGGAGCACTGACGCAAGAGATAAAGGTGAAAAGACAAGGACAAAGTTTGAGTTTCTGACGTTAATTATTACCTATACCAGCTAAGAACAAGATGGCTTGATGGCACATAGGGCTGTCAACGGTCCGGGTCTGGACCCGGACCCGGCCCAGACCCGCCAATATTTGACGGGTACGGGTAGGCATATAGTCCTGGGACCCGGACCCGGACCCGGATCCGTTTAACCTAATAGATTTGCGGGTAGGATACGGAATATGCCGTTCCGACCAGTATAGAACCCGAACCCGTTTTTTAATTAATTAATAATTAAAAATATATACCCAATTTTGTTCAACCCTAAATCCCTAATAGTCTAATACCCACGTAACCCACCGCCGCCGCACTCTCTTTTCCTTTGCTCCTTACCCAGCCCCAGCGACCATTTTTCTCCTCTGCCTCCCAACTCCTGAGTCGCGCCTCCACCACCACCACTCACCAGATCTGCAATTTTTCAGGAAATTGACTGAAGTTTGAGTCTGACCGAAAAGGACTAAACGTCTAAACCGAACGTCATCTAATTTCTAAACCTAATCGTCTAATCTTCAATCTACTCTTCACAGTTCACTCCACTACTCCAGTCTTCGGCTCTTCGCCTCCTCGCCGTCTTCAGTCTTCCTGGAGTTCCTGCTCGGCTGCCGCCGCTGCTTTTGCCGACTGCTCGGCTTCTCAGTCAACTACTCCAGTCTTTGGCGTCTTCGGTCTTCCTGCTTGGCTGCTCTTGCGGACTTGCCGATTTGCCATCGGTGCTCAGCACGAAGTTCTATCTTAACAAGTAAACTTGATCCCTTCGGCCCTCTGTTTATATGTATCATCAATTTCTTTTTCGGCCCTCTGTATATATGTCTCATCAATTTCTTTTTTTTTTTAAAATTTTGTTAGTATATTTCTGATCTTGCTGTACTTATTTTTTTGGGTTTTTTGAAATTTTTAAATACTACCCAAAAAATAAGTTGCCAGATTATCTTGACGGGAAAATGTTGGAATTTATGGAGGAAAATAGCGGTGGAATTTTTATTAGTTGGGTAGTTTTGTTCTCTGTTTTAGTTTACTAGAATAATCTCGAGACTAGCTATTCAGTTTTGTTCTTTGTTCTTTGTTTCAGTTTCTTTGTTCTCTGGAGCCTGGAGTACAAAGGTTATGTCATTGGATCATTGGATGATTGCACGCATGATTACTTATTTGTTGACCATGATCAGGGTTTATCTTGCTTGATCATGAGGATGTGACAAACACTTTTCGGATAGAAACAAATATAAGAGAAACACTTCAAAGAATGCAGATCTGGAATTTTATTCCTCAGAATTGGTCTGAGCTTACATTTCAAAGAATGAAGGGATAGAAACACTTTTCGGATCATTTGTCATCTTTTCGGATGTTAAATTCATCTACAGGACTTCATTAGTTGGTTGATGTATTTGATATTTATGTTTGATTGGACTTTTTAGAAATTGTAATTTGTTGGATGTCATATTGGCTTTGTTGCTAATATTGGCTTTGTTGAAATTGTAATTTGTTGGATGTTGGACTTTTTAAATCCTTGTGTTTGTTGGAATAGATTATATGAAATAGTTTGCTACATGCTGTTTTCTTCTTGTTGGCTGAAATCTGTTAAGTGTTCAACTCTTGAGCTGTGGTGATGTTAGGAAAAACGATTCATCAACTGTTGATGCATTTTCCAGGAGTTACTTGAACAGGTTTTAACGGGTCTGATTGCCGGGTAGACCCGGCCCGGATTCGGGACCCGTCGGGTACGGGTTCGGTGACAGATTAGAAGACCCGTCGGGTATTCGGGCCGAATCCGGAACTAATCTAGTATAACGGGTCCGGGTCCGGATATATGCATTCCGGCCCGGACCCGGCCCGTTGACAGGCCTAATGGCACATAAGGGATTAGAGTTCAGTGTATACAACATACTTCCATTGCGCTTATTGATGCTTTCCGATAGGGTTTTCTGTGTTTTGGGAGCATTTAAGTTGAGGTTGTGCCTGAAATCCCTCGTGGCTCTCCTCTCCAAACTTTATAAATGCACTCTGCCCTCTTCTTAAACCAGTACCATATAGAGTGTTTTCATGGCCAGTTTTGGTGCTTCCTTACAGCTATTGATATTGACTTATTCCCTTCTAGTCCCCTCACCCACCCCCCCCCCCGCCCCTCTCTTGTGTGTACTTGAGAAATCTATTAGTCTTGCTAAAAAGAAATATACCATGGTGACGACTGGCCTTCTAGCATGTTTTGTTAACATTCTAGAAAAATATTTAGTGCTCCTAGTTGATAGGTAAGAAGAAAGGTGATATCAACATGACGTGCACAAAAAAGTTGAGACAAATTAGACTAATGAAAAAGAGATGGTCAAATCACGAAGTTGAGAACAGTGAAATGCCTAAAACAAGTGTTGCATATGAAAGGGCGTTTGGCCAAAGGGATAATATAATCAGTAGGAGACAATTTTAATAGTTTTGGAACTTTGAAGAAACAGAATATAAATTGCACATGCTTGCTTCTGTCACATGACAATGTCTTTTGGCTTTAGAGATAAACTGCTGGCTCGTCCAGCTGCTAAATGTTACTGCATTCTCAGCGGTTGTTTTCAATATTCAGGAAATTTTAAGACGACTGGAAGACTGTCCTCTTCTCCTGATAGTGAATTTAATAGGTGTTTTATTTGGACTTTTCTTTTCTTAATTTTGGAAAATTATTATGCTAATTCACTGATCCTTCTCATACTTTGTCTTTTGTGTTGAATTTAGGGTTCTTAATTTTGGCAAGATGCTAATTCACTGATTCTTCTCATAATTTGTTTTTTTTTTTGTGTTGAATTCAGGATTCATGATTAAACTAAGTTTAAAAGAGAAAATTTCAGAAGATTTGTTGAAAAAGAACGTGGCACATTTGTTAAGGAAATTTCAAGGGTTATGAGAGGTTTATCTCTTGAAGAATCATGGAGGCCACGATTGATTCTGTTTATGTGAAGTATAATGTTTAGGAGTTTTAAACATGTTCTTATGTTTTTTATAAAACTTCTTCAACAACTATCTTATCTACTTTCTCTCTCTTCTCGAGAACAAAAACTCTAGCTCTATTTTTATTTTTCTTGACTGGTTTCTAGTTGAAGGATAATTAATGCTTTGGTTCAGAAAAAATTGTGAGAAAGAATTTATTCTTACTATTTTGTGTATTCATGAATATTTTTATATTTCCTAAATTAACTGCTCATGGTTATGTTGTTTAATATCAATGGTTCGATATTTAATTAACTAGATGATCTAATGCCAATTAAAATGTCAATTCCATAATTGTTTGATAATTTTAATATTTGTGACAATTGGCATAGTTGGTTTTGTGTCGGGAAAATGTACAATCCAATCTAAATGAACAAAATCATGAGTTTGTTGGATAGAATCGATGACTTTTCTAACCTTAATGTTGTCGGTAGATTAAATCCTAAGAGCTTGTTTACAATTGTCTGTTGGCAAGAGAAGTAATTAAAGAGTTTGTTTTAATTATCGAGAAAGTAAAGAAAGGCAAAGAATCAGACCTTATTGACTATCATAACCAATTTATTTGTGAATATATAAATTGATTTTTGCATCGACAATCAATTGATTAAATCAAAAGGTGAAATTACTCCTTTGGCTAGAAGGATTGTTTCATTGATTTAGTTTTACTTCATTTTTCATTATTAATTTCTTTTATATTATTGTGTGGTGTAGTTTCTCGAAACTTCCCTCTTAATTCCTGATTTTGTGAAGAAAATAAATTCACTAGTCCCTGTAAATACGACCTTACTCACTGCTATTTATAAATTTGTATTTTTGTTGAGTAAGAAATTTTATTTTATTGGATTCGCCACCCACCATCTCGTGTGAAATAATTTTCTTTCATGTACCTTTTAAATTGCTGGCTAATTGGGAATTGCTCAACTCGCAAGGAGTAAAGTAAAAAAATAATGCACATACTTGGAACTAGAATCGACTTTTTTGTCGAATATGAGTGAAAGTAACGACAAGAATATTTCTAGTCAAATATCTTTTGGCAATCCCTAGAAATGATTCACAAAAAAGACTTGGGATGAATAATTCGAATCATTCACATTCAGGTCATGAATGATTGCAAATATTATGATAAGTTCCTTTTGCTAATCTAAATTGAAGCATGTTATATAATTGATCATAGCAATATGGCAAGGCTTGATGAATTAATCGTGAGGTGTATATGAACAGCCCTAAACATCACTGACTACTAATTATTTGGAAAAAAAGAAAAAAAAAATTGGGGGCTAATGTGGCGGAATCATGTGGCTGGCAGAAACCATCAAGGGGTAGAAATAGCAATACGCCTATCAATTAATAGCGGTTGATGATTTATATAATGTCTATTGCATTGGCCAAGTTGGTGGAATCAAATGAGGGTGACAAACAACGACATCCAGACAAGCTCTAATTAAAGGAAGGACAACTTTATTTTATAGTTGGAATATTGGTGGATAAAGTCACATTGTTTTGATTTGTAATCTACATCAAAAGAATTGAATCTACTTTAAGGTTTTTTTTTATAAAATATCATAATTTCATTAAAATCTACACTAATGACAGAAATTACATCATCAAACATATACAGATATCAAAAAACATATCTGAAGAAAGGATATTCCAAATCTGAAGAACAATAAAAATTATATTGTAAAGCTCCAAATTTAAAAAATAAGATAAAAAAATTGTAACTCCACGAACATCTGTGCATGCTTCCACTCGCGCAGATTTGCTGATTAAGTGCTTCAAGCCCAGATATTATGGTGAGATCTGCTGAATAGATCCAAAAAATTCCAAATCTGATAATCAAAATCTGAAAAAACTCAAATCTAATAAAAGATAAATGAAAAGATTATCAAAAACTCTCACTAAGAAAATAAAACTCTCACTAAAAAATTTAGGAGAGAAGAAAACTCGCATAGACAATCCTAAGGAGGGAAGCACTAGAAAATCTTAAGAGAGATTTTATTCACACAAATAAAAAAAAAACTATAGAGAGGGCTCCTCCCATGAGAAAAGATCAGAAAAATCTAATGTTTTCTATGGGAGAGTTGAAGGAAGTTTTAGTTAAAGAGTTTTTTTCAAAGAGAAGGAAGAGAGAAGGAGAAGAAAAGGAACAGTATTTCTAAAACCTGAATTTTGTTACGTTAAGATTGGTATGGTGGTTGTTTGTAGATAAAGCCATCCAAAAGAGGGTCTTCTTAATAGTTATTGTTTCCTATTTCTAAATTAGATGTTCAAGTCTAGTGATATTTTAGTAGTTTACTTGGTTAACGTAAGAGTAACTGTTTGGTAGTTTGGTGTTTTAGTAGTTTTTTAATTTCCAAAGTCTTATGTAGTACATATAAGGTGTTTTAGTATTGTAATCGGTTGAGAAAAATGAGAGGACAGGTGTTTGTAAAGGCAATTTTGCCTAGATTTATGCCAGCCTTAATATGAAAGTCAGGAGTACTTGTTGTTTCTGTGATTAATAATAAACTCCACTTCTCCCACATATTTTTATATGTATCAAAATTGTTTCCGTTGTGTGCTTTTCTTTTTGTCCCAATAAGTGGTTTCAAAGCTCTGCGCTTTGATCATGGAGCTTGTTCACGAAATTAGGGAACAAAGTTAGAAGATTTGTTATTGACAATTACGATGGAAAATTAGTAGCTAGATGAGTGACAGAAACCCCAAGACCCGCATCATAGCAAGAATTATTAATCAAAAGGCGATCAAAACGTTTCTAAATTCGCGCCCTTCCAAATCGATTATTACACCAAGTGAATGAAGATCCAGAAAAGCCAGCATCAAATAACTCAGCAGAAGACATGAAATCCAAAAAATCAACCGCCTCAGACAATCGAAAAGGCCGTCCCCCTTTTTTTTCCCCAGCATTTATCACCACATTAAAACCCCCACAAACCAACCATGGTCCTTGAAGAGGCTTATCTCGCAACAACCCACTCCACAAATCCTTTCTCTCCTCAACCGTGCACAGTGCATGAACAAAAGAGACAGAAAAAGGGACTGCATAGAAATTATGATGAACGAGAAAAGAAAAATGTTGTTCCCCCTCACCCACCAACAAAAGATTAAATGGAGCATTATAAAAAATCCAAAGAGAACCATACGTATTACACAGGACATGTTCAAAACCAAGCTTTAGCCGAAAGCTTTCAGCAAGGATGACATTAACACGAGCTTCACAAATCACTAGGAATTGAATACGTTGTTGAAAAATAATTTTCTTTAAACGTCTAAAATGAGAAGGTTTAGACAAACCTCTTATATTCCAGAAAAGTGACTTAATCATACGATAAAAGCTAGACAGAATCATGTGATTTGGTTGTAGAAGAGCGTAGCTGCCTATCGGAAGGAGTAATAGCCTGAGGTCCCTTGTGTTTGTTGCCAACCTGGAGTGAATCATCTTGAACACCCCGGCCAGCTCCAGGAATAGATGGCAAAACCACTGCCAAGACTGCTCGCGGAGAAAGATTACCGGCAGATGAAGGTAACTCGTCATGTACATCCTCATCCAACCCCTCCTGCTGCTTATCAAGGTCAGGTTGAAAACCATCGATAGACTGAAATTCGACAGCCACGACATCTGCTTGACCCACAGACATAGGCTTAGGGGGTTCTACAGGCTGCTCTTCTTGCACCAGCAACACAGTATGTTGATGATTATTTTCTGTCTCATCACAAGCTAGAGGAGCGCTAGGATCCGCAGCCTTAGCAACTTCAAATAGCCGCTGAGCTGGCAACTCAGAAGACTCCTTGTCATTACCAGTATCAGCAGCCTGCAACGTCGCAACCACTGCTACCATTGCAGGTTGCTGTTCTTGAGGCGAAGAAATCACCGAATGTAATATATTTTTCGAAACTAGAACCTAGCGTGTATCTATGTTTTGACCACCATCCAAGCCTAATGTGTCTTTTCTTAAAGGTTGATTAGAAGCCTCCTCCAAAGGCTAAAGATCCTTTCCCACCTGCTGCGACGGATTTCCAGCATGCACATCCTTATTACAATCATTACTAGAGTGCCCCAAGTGCCAGCAGTTGGAGCAATATTGGGGCAAATTTTCAGCTTGCAACGGCTGCCAAAAACCATCATTAGAATTCTCAGTCCCAATCCAAACCCGAGAAGGTAATGGGTGGAGTAAATCTACTTCCACACAAACCCGTGCCACACTAGGCCTGGACATATTTACAGTTGCAGCATCTATAAACATTGGTTTCCCCAACGGATTCACAATGGAGAAAAGGGAATATTTATCGAATAGATGAATGGGCAAACACGGGAGAGAGAACCACATCGGAACCAATGAAGATTCTTTACTCACATGAAACGAGGTAGTCCACTTGAATACTCTCATAGGAAATTTACCAACGTACCAAATTCCCCTAGTCCAAAGGCGATGAAAATCTGATTCCGAATCACAGCGGATGAGAACATGTCGAGCATCCATGTGTCCAACAGAGCATGCATCCTTTAAATCAAGAGAAAGAATGAACTTTCTGATCTCCTCCAATTTAGGACGACCACGAGAGAATTTTCCAACCAAGGCCAGATGAAAAGGAGAAGCTAACCTATTAATATCCTCAGGTGAAAAAAACACTGTAGCTTCTCCTTTATGAGTGGAGGGGGATTTAATGGAGATTGGAGACGAAGGAGGAGGGGCAAACAATTGAGCAAAAGACTTTTTTTCCCCCATTAAGAACTTAATATTCAATGAGGCATATTAACAAACATAAAGACGGCAAAACTAAAGCTCATACGGATAATGAAATTGGATAGATAAGAATTCCCAAATTTAACCAACAACCAAACGGTGGAAAAGGGACGTGATTTTAGTTAGGTGTTGCTATAGTTGCTTCGAAGACAAGTAAAGGCTCAAACACGAAAGGAGTCTACTTAATATTCAATGAGGCATATTAACAAACATAAAGATGGCAAAACTAAAGCTCATACAGTTAATGAATTTGGAAAGATAATAATTTCCAAATTTTACCAACAACCAGAAGATAAAACAAGGTTTGAGAAAAAGAAGAAAGGGATCAATCAATACTAAGCATAAACGGTGGAAAGGGGACATGATTTTAGTTGGGTGTTGCTACCCATTTGGATGATAAACCTCGCCCTTTCCGTTTTCTTAATGCTTGGACTACTCATTCTGGCTTCTTGGAAGTCATTAGAACATCTTGGCAACAAGAGTGTGTTGGTGCTCCTATTCAAGTGCTTTGTTCCAAACTTAAACGTTTAAAGGCAGATATTAAAGTTTGGAATAAACATTATTTTGGTAATATTTTTAATAATGTGAAAAGGCTGAGGAGAAGGTCGTTATAGCTGAAAAACGGGTGGGGGAGGATATCTCGGTTGGAGCTCAGGAATCCTTACAGAAAGCCCAAGCGAAATTTCGTCAGAGCTTGCTAGTGGAAGAAAGCTTCTGGAAGCAAAAAGCAAGAGTTCGTTGGTTAGATTTAGGAGATAAAAATACTAAATTTTTTCATTCAGTGGTAAAGCAAAAGAGAATACAGTCGATTATTCACCGAGTTCAAGATGAGACAGGGAGCTGGTTATGCTCTGAAGCTGATATAGGGCATGAAGCTGTTAGGTTTTTTTCTTCCTTATTTGCTGCCGAGACTACATCTTGTTGGGATTTATCTGCCATTATCCCACAATTAATTCAGCCAGCTGGTAATGTAAAATTAGAAGAAATTCCTACAATGGAGGAGGTGCGGCAAGTGGTTTCTAATATGGATGGTGATAGTGCGGCAGGTCCTGATGGGTATACTGGAAAGTTTTTCACTTTTGCTTGGGATATAATTGGTCAAGATTTGTATAAGGCTGTTGTTAGTTTTTTTTGTGATGCTGAGTTGCCGAAACAAGTGACATCTACGCTACTGGTCTTAATTCCCAAGGTGAAGAACCCAAAGGATTTTTCTCAGTTTCGTCCAATTAGCCTATGCAATTTTATAAATAAGGTATTTTCGAAGCTTCTGGCTGATAGGTTGTCTCCGTTGCTCCTTCAAATTATATCTCCAAATAAAAGTGGATTTGTTCGTGGGAGGTTAATATCTGATAATTTCTTACTTGCTCAAGAAATTATTCTGGGTATTGGTAAGAAGAATAGGGGAGGGAATGTAGCTCTCAAATTGGATATGATTAAAGCTTATGATAGGGTTTCTTGGATGTTTTTGATCAATGTGTTACGTGCTTTTGGGTTTGGCGAAAGATGTATTGATTTGGTTTGGCGTCTTATATCTAATCCATGGTCTTCTGTTTTGATTAATGGAGTACCATGTGGTTTTTTTTCATCGTCTCGAGGCCTTCGTCAAGGGGACCCTTTGTCTCCTTCTTTGTTTATTATTGGCGCAGAGGTTCTTTCACGGCTTTTGAATCAACTTCTGCTGCATCCGCGATTTAATGGTTTCAAGGCTTCTCGAGGGTGTCCTCAAGTTAGTCATTTGGGGTATGCAGATGATATTCTTATTTTTTCTAGTGCCTCAGCAGTATCCCTGAAGCTTTTAATGGAAACGTTGGAAAGGTATGAAAGTGTTTCGGGGCAGAGGATAAATGCTTCTAAAAGTTGTTTCATGGTTCACCCGCGTCTACCTCGGCGTAGGAAGGCATTAATTCAGAATATAACGGGTTTTTCTCTCAAGGAATTTCTTGCTCGCTATCTTGGTTGTCCTCTAATGATGGGGAGACGTAAGAAGAACTATTTCCAGGATTTAGCCACGACAGTGGCTGCTAGGATTAGTTCTTGAGAAAATCGTTTGTTGACGCTAGGAGGTAAGGTTGTTCTTATTAAAAATGTGTTGTCCTCGATTCCATTGCATTTGCTAGCTACTGTGTCACCTCCAAAATCTGTTTTTGCTTATCTTGAGCGATTATTTGCTTATTTTTTTTGGGGTTCAGTAGACGGTGATTTAAAATACCATTGGATTCGTTGGGAGGATCTATGTGTTCCAAAAGAGGAGGGTGGGATTGGCTTTAGGTCGCTCAAGGATGTATTTCATGCCTTCTCCATTAAGTTATGGTGGAGGTTTCGACAAAATGCGTCTCTTTGGGCTAATTTTCTGATGGCCAAATATTGTTCAAATGCGCACCCAGGTATGGTTGTTGACTCGGCAAGGGCCTCTTATACGTGGCACAGGATGTTACATGTGCGGGAAATTGCTGAACAACATATAACCTTCATTGTTCATTCTGGGAGCTCCAATTTCTAGTTTGATAATTGGTTAGGATCAGGACCTCTGGCTTTGCGATTAGGGAGTGTTTCGGATCATAAAGTGTCTAATTTTTTTATTGATGGCGGGTGGAATTTTCGGTTACTGAGTTCGTGGGTCCCTTCATCTATCATCAATGAGATACAAACGCTCTCTCTCCCTTAAATTGAGCATGGAGTGGAAGATTTGATGATTTGGGCTCCTTCTCAATCTGGAACTTTCACACTATGCTCAGCTTTTAACCTGTTGCGATCACATATGCAACGGTCATTTATGTTTACAAAAATTTGGCATCCACGACTTCCTCTGAAGGTGTCTGTTTTTCTCCTTCGCTTGTTGAGAAATCGATTACCACTGGATTTGACAATATGCAAACTCAGTATTTCTGGACCATCGAAGTGTTTTTGTTGTGTTCAGGCAAATGTTGAATCTATGGACCATGTTTTTTGTAATGGACAGGTAGCGGTATATGTTTGGAATTTCTTTGGCTCTGCTTCAGGCGTGCTGAATTTGGGTTGTTCGGTTCGTGCATATATTGCGAGTTGGTGGTATAGCGCAAGTAGGAATGGTTTTCTTGCATTTGTACATTTTATTATACCTTCTCTGATTTGCTAGATTATTTGGAAATCCAGAAATTTAGCACGTTTCGAAGGGAAAATTCTTTCTCACGTTGCTATTTGTGAGTTTGTTTTTGAAGAGGTGAAATACCTCTTTAGGTTGCAATTCCCTGAGCACCCGTTCCTTTCCTCAACATGGATACAGTTTTATTCTTCGCTCTCTTCTCTTAATCGGACAGCTTCATTTAAGATTGTAAGGTGGTGTCGACCACCTTTGGGTGTATTTAAGCTTAATACTGATGGCTGCTCAAGAGGTAACCCAGGGAGGGCAGGTGGTGGTGGGATTTTGCGTGATGATGAAGGCAATTTCTTGCTCGTTTTTTCCTCATTTTTTGGAAATGGAACCAGCATTCAAGCTGAGACGCGCGCTCTTCTCTTTGGGGTTAAGCTGTGTCTTTCTCGTGGTTATATTAACTTGCATATTGAAGTGGATTCTTTGGTTCTTGTTCACATCCTAAAACAGATATCTAGTTGTCCA
>NW_020864218.1:0-38503 GCF_003713205.1 Coffea eugenioides
CCTTGAATTCTAGATGCAAAAACACCACAAGGCAACAGTAAAGTATGAAATTGTGAAAGAGCATAATATCAAAACTCTATAGCAAGCCATAGCTCTTACAATACAAGAAAAGTAATAGTAACGTTAAAAAAAGCATTAGACTAAATATATATCTTTTGTAGATGGTATTAGAATGGCAATACTAAGGTGAGATAAGTATTAGATCAGGATAAGTATTTTAATGTCGTAAGTCATTCCCAAATATCTGAAATTCATAAATAAGTATGCAAGAGACAAATCAATTTCTAGAATGGAGGAGATGGATATCTAATGAAATTCTCAAAGAAAATTACCTTGAATTAGGATCAGAATAGATCAAAGAAATCCTTATCTCACACATCCGAATTCTTTGAACCTACAAAAGCAAAGATAAAATCAAAATGATTTTCATGTTATGAAACTTCAAGAACTTTGTCAAACCATCTAAAGAAAAATTATTCATTAAATATACCAAACTTCTGTTCACATTTTGCATATACATGGTGTGAGGACTCGTAAAATTATTATTATTTTTCGACCCCTAATTTTTGCTCATTTAATTATTTATTCATATATTTGCTCTGATTATTATTTTCTAGCCTCATTAGACCTAAGTACATGGTATTATAGTTTCGTTACATTTTTAAAGTGTCTCGTTTCAAAAATTATTTTTTTTAGGAGCTTGTTTAGAGAAAAGGTGAAAATACGTTTGGAGAATTTTTACCAATTAAGAGTACAATTAGCCCGGAAAAATTTGAGACATGCACAATGGTTTTAAAATAGGTAATTTTAGATTTAAGTACTTAAATGATAGTTAATAGTATTATCGTTATAAGAATTTCTCGGAGGTTTCGCGTAATAGCGCTAAAATTGACGGTACGCGGTTTCACACGCGCGGCTTTATTTGAGGGACTTTAGACCCTTATTTTGAGACAATTAAGAGTGAATAATATTTATATGAACATAAGTGCATTAGAGGTTTAGTGCACTAGTGAACCAAACGCGAGAGAAATCAAGCCCTAAACGCACCAAACGAGCCCTAATGAGAGTTCACTTTGGAGTGAATTTTCACCACTCATTTTAATCTTCCCTTGGAAGCTAGAATTGATCATATTTCACTCTCTCTTCTCTCCCATAGTGCCGACCAGCCCACCTCTCTTTCTCACTCCATTATTTCAAAATTTTCTTCACCAAATCAACCACAAAAACTTCAATCAATCTTCACCAAACTTGAAGACCATCTAGCAAACTACTTGGAGGTTGGATCTAGCTAACTAAGGGGCTGCATTTCACGGTTTCTTGGAGCCTCTTGAGGACCGAAATTTCTGATCTAAAGCACTAAGGAGGTATAACATCATCCTACACCTTAAACTTGATTTATGATGGTAGAAATGCATCTTTAAGCTATTGCATGTATATGGATGGCTTGATATTGTTGGAAAATTTGAAAAGTGGGCTCTATGAATTCCCACTCTTGGGTTTAGTGTTTGCTGATTAGAGTTTAATGTGGATTTAATGGTAGTTTAGTTTAGCTTGTGGTAAATGATTAATAGAGTTATGCGAAGTAATTATTGTTGGAAACTCAAAGTTGAGGTCATGACAAGAAATTTCCGAAACTGCCCCTATTTTGTTCGGCCATGATAAGGCCAATTTTTGGTGATCTATTGGTGTGAACCTGATGTTTATATGTTATGTTAGATGTGTAAAAATTTTCATTGGAAAACATTAACGTTTGGATGGGCAAATGAATTTATTCGTGAACTAGGCAAGCTGGAAAACTATTTTCGGATAACCCTGTCCAGCGGTAGCATTTTGACCATAACTTTGTCCTCCGGCGTCGAAATTGAGTGCCGTCAGTGGCATTAGAAACTAGACATCCATACCTTTCCAACGGTATATAATGCGTTTTCTGATTCCATGTGTAGGAGCCGAACCATTCATTTTAAGATAGCTGTCCTGTCTCTCGGATCTGCTGGAATGATTTGTAGAGGCCGCAACTTGAGGCTCAATTTCGAGCTGGTTGCTTGCCAAATTTCAGAACGTTTCCTTCTGTGAAATTTTAGCCCTATGAATGTATTTTCCAACGCCATAAACCATGCTCAATTCCGAGTTAGGTCGACTGAGTTGTGATCAAAACAAGAACACTGCTCTATTTTGGAAAAACTTAATTTTGGACAGATTTGAGATAAGACTTGTTGTGGTCTTACTAAATGAAATTCATGGTGTTAAACACCTACCAAATGTACCATGAAAGTTCCTTAGACTTTCCTTTATCATAGATCACTATTAGATTTTGCCACTCATAACATATAAGCTTGGAGTGGAGTCTTATTAACTTTGTCGACTTTTGAAATTTCTCTTTTACCCTTACAATCAAAACTAAAATAGTCCAATCTTGTTAGAAAAAAAACTTTTGTTTAGGCTTATTACAAATTATAAATTATGTTAGTAACTATTAAATACTACGAATAACTATTAAAAAAGCTTATTATGATTTTTTATTTTATTATATCTGACCACAGAGCACTATTACATGGAATAGACATGTGGAGACTATTTTTGCCACGTCCTGCCACCTGTTGCTAATTAAGTTGACAATTTCTATTCGTGCGATGCATAAGCAGTAAATGAAAAGAGGAATTGGAGAAAGGAAAGGAGTGGTGGCTGAGGTTTGAGAGAGAGAGAGAGAGAGAGTTTGATTCTTCAAATTTGGACTTTAGGGTTCAATGCATTGACTATTTGACTTTTCTAGTTTAGTGTAGAAAAAAACCTGCAGTTCATGGTTCAATTCGGTTCTTATGGTTTTTACGATTTTGACAGTTTTGACCAAATTTCATGACTTTTGAACCTTATACATGAATCGTACCGGAATCATGACCGGTTCACGGTTCGATCGATCGAACCAGTCGGTCCAGTTCAAGTTTCAAACCACTATTATATTCTTTAGCATGGATGTTGGCATGTTGCACACTAGATGATTGTTATTTGCAGTTAGCTACTTGCACTAGAGTTACACTCCTATGAATCTTGATTTTACAATTTTTTGATATAGATATCAAGCTCTTATTTGTTTTGCATTATTATTGATTTCTCATTTTCAAGCTCTTATTATTTTATAATTACAATTCATTTTCTGATTTGAATGGTTTAAATGCTAAATATGGACGACTATGATTGAAGATGCATTGTCTGAAGTTATGCCCTAAATAGAACATCAAACTCCGTAATGAAACTACGCATCCCCGTATTCATAGTTTCATACATCCCAATAACATGACCTGCTCCATGCCATACTCCTTCATAGCCATACAAAATCTTTTCAAATCTTTCATATTAGTCATTTTTTTTATGCAACACTTAACTCCACAATGCACACTTGTACTCATAATGTAAATAGTTGAGGGACCTATCTTAACATTTAGATTTCTAGGACACGCACACTACTAACTATGCATCATTTTAATTTACTTTCAAAATTCAAATACATGTTCTTTGGCATCTATGTTAGATATGGCACAATCATGTGAAGGCCATATGTACACATGACTTGAGTATATTTTGATTAAATGAAATTTGAATTCAAAACCAAATTTCAAATTCAAAATCTACCTTTTGAAAAGCACCATCCGCTTTCGAAAAGCAATGTCTCATCTTTAACTGGCATATGGGACCCACATGTAACCAGTTGGCTAGTAGCATTTGACTACGTGATGAAAAGTTTCAGCAGGCCAACATGCCTACTCTTTTCTCCTCCTTCTCTTCCCCATTCTCCTCCTCCTCCTCTCTCTTCATTCTTCCTCCTCCCCTCTTACCCTTCCCTCTTCCTTCTCCTCTCCCCTTCCCAGCCACTTCTTGCCCCCTTCTCACCCTCCCACCTGATCTGGCCCCTCCCATCCCATCTTTTCCATCGCGATCTAGTCATGGCCAAATTGGGTGGGGGGAAGAGAGGGGCGGGCGGTGGTAGGGAAGGGGAGAGGAGGATGAAGAAGAGGGAAGAGAAAGAGGGAAGGAGAGTGAAAAGGAAGAGAGAAGAGGGGGAGAGGGAGGAGAAAGGATGAGAGAGGGGGTGGTAGTGGTGATATGTGAAAAATATTATAAAATTTATATATATTTATATAAGAGGTGGAGAAAGAAAGAGGAAGGGGATGGTAGTGGTGAGGGGTGGGGAGGTGGTGGTGGGTGGTGGTGATAAGTGGAAAATGTTGTCGAATTTATATATATATATATATATATATATATTTTTTAAATTTTTTTTTGTATATTTGTGAGTTGTTTTTTTATGTATTATATAGATAAAGAGTTTTTAGAATTGTTTTTATTTGTGTATTGCTGTAACATTGAATTTGAAAAATTAATTTTTGAAAATAGGCCAATCCAAGTAGAACCTAATAATTAAAATTATGCATGAAAGTTGTATAAAAGTGCATAATTATTAAAATATACATAGAATACTAAATTTATATTTTTTATATATACAATAAACAAATAATGTCAACACAATCAAACTATCAAATAAATGTTTGGTTCGCTTATAATTCATATAGTTTGACATATGACAAAAGTTTAATGATAAGTGAATAAAATTTGTTAGCAAGAAAATGAAAATAGCATAGTCTAATATATATATATATATATTTCAATGTTTTATTATAGAAATGATCATGGTAAATGTAAATATTTTAAAACTTTTGGGAGGGGAGGACAATTATGGGGTTAGAGGGGATACTAGCATTATTCAGGGAAGGGGAGGAGGGAGGGCAAAAGTAAGGTAACAATAGAAACTTTAGATTTTTTATAGGCTATTTTAAAATTTCTAAAAAATTGAGGGCTTGGACTATCTATGGCACTGCATGTGCTTGATGCTATATCATTATTAGTAATACTCTTACTGTTATTCTCATTCCCTAATTCTACCATAAATAAGGGACGCAACATGCCGACAGTTTAAGAAATAAAATTCCCTAAACACGTAAGACATTTTGCTTTAACTATAATCATTGAAAAATTGCATAAAATTATAACAATGCTTTTTCCAATTGATATAAATTCGCCACTTATTACATCATTATAAAGGTGCTACAAATAAGAGATAACCTCGGTGTAATATTCATTAATCACACTGCTAAGCTTCCTTGCATATTTCATCCATCTCATTTCTCACTTGGGCTATCTTCTACCAATTTGTACTCATTTAAATCTACAAAAATAATTATTAATATGAGATAAGCGAATCAAATTGCTCAGCAAATACCCTCGGCGATCCTTATGGACCAGTTTGCATTACATACATATACATTTTATCAACGAGTCATTTGTCAATAACATTAGTAAGCTTGCAATTGAATGCAATATATCATACATAGCATCTTCATTAGATAGAAAGTGGTTCAATAGCTATAAAAATAAATTAAATAAATCAATAAACCAATCTTCAATCTTTACAACAAGCAAAACTTTTCACACATTAATCTCAATTAATGACACAAGTCTTAAATGGATCACTGAGGGATGCAAAGAAGCTAGCTAGGCTCACAAGGCACAATTATCCAATGAGTACAATTATTTAATTAGCCAATTCTCGAGGAGAACTATACAATTGAGTCATTTCAATACATGTAATCATGCAATGCATACATTATCCTTTGAAAACAATAATTCATTTCAATTTTCATGCCATAGAAACTATAGTGTAAATTAGATATGGTCCAATTTTATATAATAAAATACTTCGATTGATAAACATGCTTTTGCAAGCCAATTCTTCTTGCATATATTTGTAAACCTTAAAAACATTTAGAAAAATATCAATAATAATAAGAGTTACTCACAAGCATAATCTTGAAACATGCATTCTTTATACAAAATCATTTCATCAAACATTATTTTGAAAGTCAAAGATAGCAAAGACTGCTCATCTCACTTCAATAGACAATCTTTAAATTCAATTTTCCTTTTGAACTTGCAACAATCCTTGACTTACCCAAAAGTGAGTAGTCTTGGGTAAGTAAATTATCCATTTAAACCATCCATAAATCACTACTATCCATAGTCCATAATCCTTAACTTACTTACCCAAGAGTGAGCTCTAAGATGCTGCATTACTACAATGCATGCAATAAGTTCAACTAATTTCTAGCTTTTCACTTTACTTAAAAAGTTACTTTAAACAAACTATAAGACATGAAAAAACTCAGAAGACACTCTTTCCCTAACACCTTAATGAGTATGATATATTCCTAAGGCATCTCCTATAATCTACATGAGCCTTTTAGTTTTTTGGCATCAAAAGCATAACTTAAGTTGCAAGCAGAAAATTTATAGATAGTCATATCTTTAGAAAATTGTCCACAACTTGAGCTAAAAAACTCGTTTTCAAATTCTAAAGATACTGGCAAAAACTATCCAAAATGTCAAAATTTTTGTGAGAAACCATTTCCAAAATCCTTCAATCCATCACTAAAATTTAGGATTGAAAGTGATTCTGTTGCAAAAAACTGGCAAATGATTTAACCTTTTTTTTTTTTTGAAAAATCACCATAATTTACAGTAACCTTGTTTGACCATGAAATTTTGATAGAATTATGTAATATTTCCAATTTAGCTTCAAATAAAAGAAACTGTATCCAATTTAGACATATGTATAAAATTTTCTAGAATTTCCAAGATTTACAAACTTCTGTCTTCTTCCTTTATCTCACAAACCAATACAACCACCACTACCTACCACATAAGCCACCACCCTAGAGAGTAGCAATGGCTAGTATAAGTGGCGGAAGACAATGCCTTAACCCTAAGCAATTGCAGTAGCATTGGCTTTATTGCACGAATGTTGCTGCTATTCGCAGCAATAATGCTGCAGCCACTTACAACTATCCTGCCGAACTTCTTTGACTGCCTTAAGGTACCAGTGAATGTCTATGGTTGGTTGGCGTTGCTGATCAGCCATGTTCCCCCTTCCCCTTTTATTTTTCTACAATATTTATTCTCTTTTATTTCATACAAATACTAGGGTTTTCTTTATTTAATGAAAAACTTGCAATTTCCAAACATCAATCATCAATAACCCATGCAATAAAATCCATAAGTTCATCCTAAGCAAGATCGTAGGGTCATCTACGTTCATACTGGAATAACTATACAAAAATGCAAGAATTAGAAATTCTTAAACTAAATGAAATCTTTATACCAATAGGTTAGGGTTTCTTTTTCTTGCTCCACCACTAGGTTAGGGTTTCTTTTTCATTATTTCTTAATTTTTTTGAAGAATTTGTTTGGCCATAGGTCATTTCCCTCTTTTAAAAAAAAAAAAAAATTCCTTTATGCCATAATTTAAGTCCAAACTAAATAAATCAAAGCTTAAACTAATTTTAAAAAGTGAGTTATACTTAAAAAAACACTAGTATTATTATTAGCATTATTATGGATATAATTGTATTATTAGTATTATTATTATTGTTATTATTATTATTATTATTATTAGTGGCAAATATAAAAATGAAGGATTGGCCAAAAAGGAGGAAAGAAAAATGGCCTTAGGGCCAAATAAATTAAAATAAAAGAAAAATAGGGTCAAAGGCCTGAAATGGCCCAAGAAGAAATAAGGTCGAATTTCTCTAAAAAAAAAAGAAATGTAAAAAAGAGAAATTGGAGAGATTATGGGATAAGGTAAGAATTTCTGTAAGCCATCTATTGCAAATAATTCCTTAGTCACATATCAGAAGAATTGAAGAAAATTCACCTCAAACTACAGCTACAAGTATTCTAAACTAGAACAATCACTCATTATTGTTTTCTTTTTCTCTAATGAATGATAAACAAAAGAGAGAAAGGGAGAGAGTAATCAAGTGAGAAGGGAAAAGAAAGGAGGATTCATCTAAGAGACAACAACCAAGAGATATAGTGGTTGCTTTACGTTTAAGAATTTGATTTTATGGTTCATTGCATAAATGGCAAGAAGAAGAGACCAAAACCTAGAGGTATAGTGGTTTTTTTAAGTTTAAGAATTTGATTTTATGGCTAATTGCATAGATTCTTCAAGAATAAACCTACATAAAACTATAATCTTACTTAATACAAGTTATTGTATGTTGTTGCAAGTGTCATTATTTATTTGTGTCTAGATATTGCATGTTTTTTCCCTAAAAAAAGGTTTTTGCATGAAGGAAGGAAAGTAGGAAAATTTCATAAAGTAAAAATTAAAAAGGAAACCATGGTTAACTAGTAGCACCACCCAACCATGGTGGCTTACTAGCCCACCAAGGCCACCGGAGAGGCAAGAAGAGACAACCCTTGCAATAATAGTGTACACGACAATATGCCATTGCTACTCACAATCAAAAGAGAGGCTTCTAATACCTTTGCCGATCACTGCTACTCCTCTACCTGGTGGTGAAAGTGATGGGTGATGGTTGTTGACCCAGACTAGCAAGAAGAAGTTTGAAAAAGTTGAAGCTTTCTGAAAATTTTCATAAAGATTGATTATATGTCTAAATATGGAAATTCATTATTTTGCAAAGTGAGTCAAATCGTCTACCCACTTCTGATGATAGATTGAATTTGAACCCCAAATCTCAGTAATTGGTTCAAGGATTTTGGATTGATTTTTCATAAAAAGTTGTAGCATTTTGAATGTAGTTTATTCCAGCATCTTTAGATTTAGAAAAAAAATTTTAGTCCTAAGCTATGGTTGGTTCACTCGAGATATCTCAATTGCAAATTTTCTAATAGCGTCTTTAAGTCATGATTCTGAAGCAAAAAACCCCCCTTCAAAAGGCTTGTGTAGATTGCATGAGATGCTTAATAGATATTTTATATTCTATAAAAAGTTAAACAAAAGTATTTTCTTGATTTTTACATGCTTACAATAATGATTGAAGGTAGTGACTGAACTATGGATGACAATGATTGATGGATAGTTAACCTGGACGTAGGGTTTATTACAAGTGCAAGAAAAAATTGAAGTTTAAAGATTGTCTATTAAAGTGAGTGGTTTTTACTATTTTTAATTTTTTAAAATGATATTATTTTGAGTAATCCTTGCTATTGATGATTTTCTAAACGTTTAAGAAGCATAGAAGAAAAAAAGAACCACCGAGCTTTGGCTTTGTGGCTACCAAAATGGGATTAAGTCCCTCTTTGACTTGTAAGTCGGGGGTTTAAACCCCACCTATAGTGAAAATAATCCAAAAGAGGTGCCAGAATACCCCTTTAATCTAGTTGGGTCCATAAAACTACTAGCTCCTCAGTCCACTCCTTTGAATAACCGGACATTTAGCAATTATCCCCTTACTGTTAAGATGGATTAGTGATTCTGATGGCATCAGGAAATAGAAAACTTCAGATGACAAAATTACCCTTATTGTATCCAGTTGTCATTAAGATCATGTTCAAGTTCTGAAAATACCCTTTTTATCAGAAAAGAGTACATAATATTGGGATTATAATTCTTTATTCATTCATATTCCAAACACGTGCATCTATGTTCCTTTATTCTACACAAAGAATGAAGAGAAAGACTTACCAATTTTTTCTGAGTTTAACGAGCAGAAACCTCAAAAAGGATGACAACAAAAAAAATTGGAAAGAATCAAGTTATTTATTTGGAAACCAACATACTATTACATCAGGTCAGCATGTGCTATTCTGAATCATAGAATTAACATTGAATAAGTTATTGTTTAGGGTTTGGGATTTAGGAATTTATGGATTTGCCTCTAATGAAGTGGAATTTAAGGGTTCTTAAATTATGACATTTATCATTCTTAAATTAATTTGCATTTATGTTTTATTTATTTGTTTTGGTTGGTATTTTGTTATTCCATGGCCAGTTTAAGGATCTCTCAAGGTTTGGGTCTATAAAATTATGATTTTTGTGGTCTGTTAATAAGATGAAATTGAAGGGTTTATTAGCTAAAAATAATTTGCAAAGCAAAAACAATAAGTAATAATTTTCTAATTATTTGCAGTGAGCCTAATTGATTAGCTTTTAGTAAGTCTTCTGAGGGTTAATTACATTTTGTAGGAATTATATTTTTTGTTATTTTAATGCTTGTTCTAATTAATTTTGGTTTAGGTTAATAATTTTAATATGTTTAGATTATGACTCTTATTTTGCAAAAATGGCTTCATCAAGTAATAGCTCAAACATTGAAAATTTGAGATTTGACAGCATAACAAGTGGTTGTGGTCAAATAGCTTCAATCATGGTATCTCGAACATAAAAGAACCCTGAAAGGCTCTATTATAATTGTACTGTGCATTGATGGTTGAAGTAGTTTTTGCCAAATTATGTTGTGAAGAATGAGATGAGCTATAACCCAAGATTTAGGCAAGGTGCAAGAGATGAATTTACTAAAATGAACTATAACCCAAGGCTGAGGAGAAGTGTAAATGGTTACCTTGGTGCAGCAAGTTACAAGTTATATGTCAAAGTAACAATGCAAATAAGGTGATTTGTTTCATTTAGAGTTGGCTTAGGCATATCACGATATTGACAAGAATAAATCTTGTCTTGTTGGCTGCATACTTGTTTGCCCAACTTTTGAGCATGTTAAGAAGTTAGAAAAACTGATATTGGCTTTCTAGATTGTCACGACATAGATGTATTAGTTGATAGAGATGCCTTTTGTCTCTAGTTTAAAATCCTAAAAAGACTTGTTGTAAATGTATTAGTTGATAGAGATGCCTTTTGTCTCTAGTTTAAAATCCTAAAAAGACTTGTTGCAAATGTGGTTGGATAAGTGGCACCTTGACTATTATTTCAGTGGTATACTTTTTTGTTGTTTTGTGTTTGTTTATAGTTGTTTATAGTCTACTTAATTTCAATCAATTTTGATAAAGAATATTGCTACATTATAAAGCATATCGAAACTCAATTGTATTAAGTCTACAAACCATTGTAAATTGCAGCCTAAACAATCAAATGAAATAATTTGAACTAAAGTTTGAAATTGCATAAAATCTGAAATATTCCATGCCAAACACTTGAAAAGAGCTAGTAAAAACAAACAAAGTTTTTTTAGATAACTCAGTTCCTTTGTGCTATGAATCATCAAAAGAACCAAAAAAAATCATACAATTGTCACGATGTTTTATAGTACCAGCAACAAATATCTGCTATGAATCATAAAAAACATTGTTATTAAACCCTGTTTGACTCGACGGTTCAACCAGTCAATCCAGTGAACAGGCAATTGAGCCGGGTTGGATCGTTTATGCAATTAAACCATGACTTTTCAATGACAGTTCAACTGGTCAACCTGGTGAACTGCCTGATTTTGTAAGGAATCCCAGTTTACATGTTGTTGTGGAAAAAATTTTGAGAAGATGCTAAAGTGATGGTTCAAACCTAAGACCTCATGTGTATAAGTAAGTGCAATCACTACTGGACCAAAAGCTCATTTGTTAGTTGTTTAGTCTTTCTTATATTATATATTATACTTTTATTCTTATTTTATTTCTCCAAAACAAAATTTATTTAGAATCTTTTAATAAATTTTATTATTATCCAAACTCTATAAATTATGAAATGGATTTAAAAAATAACATATCACACAATTCATTTTAAAGGCAAATATCATTTCTGATAAATTTTTACACTTAAAATTCATAAATAAACCAGATAATTACACTTAGATAAATTTTTATAATTGAAGTTTAGTGGATTACTAATTAAATTTAGGTTTTGTTAATTCTTATAAGAATTAATGATTCTATAATAAATTGGACTAATTCAGCATTTACTATGGCATAATTTATTATAGTTTTAACCATATCAAAGATTATGAAATATAATATTTAAATATATTTAGTGACACACCAATTGGACCATTCACCCACTAGTTGAACCAATAACCCGTTGACCCCCCTCTTTCGTCGGATTCCTCGCCGAATTGGGTTTAATAATTATGATCAAAAAAACAAAAGGACCATACAACGGCCACAAAGGTTTTGTTAGTACCAGCATCACATATGTGTTATAAACCGTCAAAGAACAAAAAGACCAAAGGCTAGAATGCAGCATATTCAGATGGAGAGCCTTTTTTTAGAAGCTACTGGCAATGTAGAGGTAGCCCTGGTTGTGTTGAAGTGGTAGTAGCTCTAGAATCCAACCCTCCATTATTGTTGCCAACAACTGATCCTCTTCCAATGACCATAGCAACAAGATCTTTGCCTAGTAGTTTTGAAGCTCTTGAACTCCCAAACATTTCTTCAAGTGTTTTAGATAAAGCAATATTTCTAGTATTGCTTTCTCCCCACAAGTTCAAGCATGTTTATAGTTAGCAAAATATGCATTTGTTTTTTGTAATGAAAAGAAATTTGATGTAACCTGTAAGAAACCAATTGTTTGCTATATACCACTAGAGTTTGAGTGTTGTATCGAAGCAAATTCATATATTTATGCATTAGATGGTTATTCTTGTGACTGGTAATCAGTACATGAAGCTAGAAAAAAAAAAGAACAACTAAACATGAAGGATTAGTAATATAGTAGTCACTTGAAAGACTTGAATGAGTGGTTGTGTACCTCCAACAGGTAGAGTAACTGATTCTTGTGTGAGGTGATAACTAGTAGTTGGTCTAGCAGGTCCAGTAGGTACATGTTTTTCCATTGCAGTGGTCTGACCAAATAACTTCAATAAGCATAAAAACGTGGTTAGGAAATGCATAAGAATCCACCACAATTAGAGGAATGTAAAAGTTTGAATAGTATACTCTACTTTTCTTCTCTTAAAATGCCTTTTCTTTCCCTCTTTTGACCACCTTCACAGGTTCTTTTGTTGTGCCCAAATTGCCGACACAAGCTACACTTCAACGTGGATGATCTTTTTCCTTGGCCTATAGCTGATGCTTCCCCTTGCTCCCTTCTCCAAGCCTTTCTTAGCCTACTAGCTTTTCTTCTAAGTACTGATGGTAGTACTTTTGAAGGAGTCACTTCAATAGGTGGCCAAAACTTTACATCTGGGATTGGATGAATGATTTCATTGTATACTTTTATGTAAAATTATTTTGTCTTGCTAAAATCATAATAACTTTCCAAATCTGCTCTCTTGTTAATAAGAATAGCTATTGCATGCTTGCATGGTGTTCCAAACCTTACAATTACATGTTCTCGCATTGATGTTCACAGTGTAAGAAACATTACAATCCTTCACTTGGAATCGATTACCACTTGCAAGTAGTATAGCGCACTTTTTACATTCATTAGCAAGAGCATTAAGTTTGTTCTTCACATTTGGAACCTCATTGTTCTTAAAAAGATAGGCTTTTTCAAATCTTTTCAATAGCCTACTCATCAATTGAGCTCAAATATTGTCCAGCAATGTTAACCCATTCTTACCCCTTTGATCTTCTACCCAATGATTGAAAGATTCAACAATGTTGTTCGTGATGTGGTCATGTTTATTTCAATCCGTAACTTTTGATGATTACAAAAAATGGATGTTACTAATATTCTCTGATTAGATCTTTCCAGAATTGGAGCAGAACAGGTTCAAAGGCTAACATATGCTGAAATAGCTGTCGGACGCACATAAAGACTGCATCGGCTGTCCGACAACCATTGAGTAACTTCGGACGCATGAAGAACCCATTCTCGGACTTCCGAAGATGATGAGCCAAGTCCTCTAAGCTAATTGACCTCGATCGGACGTACAACACCTGAGTACCGGACGTCCGATAAACGTTGCGACACTTTGGACGCAAAACATTGGAGGCACCGGACGTCCGAACGAACTGAAGGAGAATTCCCAGTTTTACATCATACCTTCGGACGCATATTCTGGAGGTACCGGACGTCCTAAACATTTCAAGAAAACTTCTTGAATTCACTGCCTGCGTTCGGATGCTGAAAACTAGCCTACTGGACGTCCGACACCACCAACGGCTAGTTGACTCTTCAGCTGCCTTATATCCATTGGTAGCATTAATTGAAGAATTTTTTGATCCCTTATAAAAAGGAAAAAGTCAACCACCTCAAACAACTTTCGCACATTGAGACTACATCAGATCTTGAGTGATTCAAGTGTGAGAATACTCTTTAAAGAAGATTTGTACTCTTAGTTGTGGAATTTTCAATAAGCTTTTCAAGTGTGTTTCTATTTCTTCAATAATGTAGCTTTGTGAGGGTTATCCGACTGATAGTAAAACTTCCTTGCTTGACCAAGTGCGGCTTGGGGCGAGGAGGAAGTGATCCTTCCTTTGTACACAAGAGATTGGTTGTAAGTTGATCAACTTGAAGAAACTTGCTATATAAAGTGGTATTCAAACTCAAGTGGAGTTTGAAACTTGGTTTGCAATTCTATCCTTTTACTTACTGTCTTGCAATATAAATTGTCTATCTCTTCTACTCCCAAGCACTTGTGCTTATTCATCAATTGCTCCATTGTGTGGTCCTTTAGAAAAAGAGGGCAAGTTCAAAAAAAATGACTCATATATTGGCTAGTTTTTAAACCACCTAATTCACCCCCCTCTTAGGTTGTCTTCGATCCTTACAGGTCATGCTTCAAATCTTTGGGGAAGGCATGCCTAGACCATAGGTGATAAAGAATTTTCTCCAGCCACTAGTTTTAAATCCTTAATTTTAGCCATAACCCCTTAAAGTTTACTTCAGTGTAGGCCCAACAGCTTGCCAAAACTAACTGTCTAAGCATAACTCCTGGAAAATGGCCTCTAAAATTACTATAGATATGCCTGCAACACTTCCTATTCACTGCCCATAGTATCTTAGAGTTAATAGCCTCAATCAGTCCTTGCAAACATAAAATAAATAAATGAAATACATTAATAAAAGCCCAAATTTAGTGATTGATTAAGTGAATGGGCTGTTAAGATCTTACCTTTGCCTATTAGTCATGAAGATCCATGGTTTATCCCTTGGAAAGTCATTAAGCATTGCAGCTAACCATTCAAAGAAAAACATCCCGCTTTCTTTATTCTCAGTCTCAACAATGGCATAAGCAATAAGATATAATCCATTATTTCCATCCAGACCAATTGCAGAAAGTAAAACCCCTCCATATGGTCCTTTCAAGTGACATCCATCAAATCCTACAAAAGGAAGACAGCCACCTAGAAATCCTTTTTTCAGTGCATCTAACCCCACAAACATTCTTTTAACTGAAGAAATGTCAGATCCCAATGCCATTTCAAACTGAATCTTGGCTATACTACCAGGATTTTTATTCATAATCATGACACAATACTTAGGCACCAAGTTATAACTATCACCATGGTTACCATCAATAATGTCTGTGCCTTTTGCTTTGCTCTATAAAGTTGCATATCGGTAGGAAAAACACCATACTTAGCCAAATTCATTCCTTAACAGGTCAGGTTTAATACTGGAATTTGCTCTCAATAGGTCAATAATTTTTCCTATCATCCACTTGGCAGAAGCAACAATTTTTTCACTCATGACACAACTATGATTAGGTGTGCATGTTTTTTACCATATATGCCACCTTATCAAGCAATGGAGAAGCATGTACTCTCCACTCACAACCTTGATTGCCACAATGTACTGTAACTCTAGACTTTTCATTTCTATCAAAAATTAGAGGAAGCCCCATTGAATTTTATATTCATATAGCACCCTTCTAAAAGTATCAACATTTGAAAATATCATTCCTTTTAACAACCTAAATTTCTCTGCCTCAGGTATGGAAAACTCAGTAGAATTTAGGCATGCACCCACCACATCATCCTCTAAATCACTATCTGACTCATTTTCAACTTCAACTTATCATTTGACTCATAATCAGACAAGTCTCCCTTAGATTCTAACTCATTTTCCAGTCCCTCTTGTACAAATGTACTAAATAGTTCATCATCTCAATCCACACTTATCTTATCATTGTCACTATAAATATATAGCTCATCATCAGTTTCCACATCATCTTGGATCCTAGCATCAACACCATTCAAAGCAGATTCGAATTCCTTTCTTTTGCCCAACGTTTTGCTAGTTATAGTATTTTGTCTCGGCTTCCCTTTTGTCAAACCTTTTGAATTCTTTTTACTAGCCCTTTTGGTATTACTGCTCTCCTCCCCCCCTAATGGAAGTTAACAACCACCACTTGTTACCATGTATTCCTATGTTGTTTTTTTCATCATTATTTACATTGGGACCAAGGTTATTGAAATTCAGCCCCATAATATTTCCATTTCCATCAATATTGTTCCCATTACCCTCATTTTCATTCAAGTTCTCTTATATATTATCATGAACCTGCCTAACATAAACATTGGTGCATCCATTCCTCCTATGTAAGCCAAACATTTTTGGGACATTTGAATCAGTTTCAATGTTCATTGTTTCCACAGTACCAGGGATATCACAATATAAAAGCAATCATAAAATTTTGTCCACTAGAAATATGGTTCAAAACATTCTCACAAACATTAGGTAACAAGTCTATGTAAGAATATCGATTGAGATCAATATTCCTCAGCTCAAACTTCATGTTTTCATAACGAAGAGTAATGTCGTAGACAGTTGCAAGTCCAGCCTAAAATGATAGAACTAATAAAGTTAATCATGCACTTCATTAACAAATAGCATTAATATGTAATAAAAAAAGGTATTGCGTGAGACTAAGTTGATCAATATGAATCAACATGTAATGTGACATAACAAGAAATAAATAAAGATTTCCTGTTAAACCCCAAAATCTGTAAAAATTTTGATGAACAACAAATACAACCCTTTCATGGTTCAAACAACTAAAAATTACATATGCATGCTGTCAATTTAGAAAAAAAAGTGATATATTAAAAAAACCCATAAAAACTTCAGCTTTACACTATTAAATCCAGATTTCTTGATATTTATAACTATGTTCACCACCCCATGTAACTAGTACACATGCAATATCAATCAAAAACCAAAATATTTCTACAACCAAAACTCTCATTGATGCATCACAATAAAAAACCCCCAAATTAAAATCATATTCATGTCCTATAAATCAAACTAAGAAGGATATGATGTACATAAATAGTAGATCAGTGCATGAAGAACTCATTGTTTAGGTTCAAATAGTGTCTAATACCATGTAAGAAATGATTAGTTCAAGATAATACCATAGTTGTGCCTCCAACAGCTTATGGACTCGAGAGCCTTTGTTGTGCAAAGCTTTAAAGCCACCGTGTACTGGTCTGTAGAGAAAACCACGTGATTTTTGGAATTTTTTCTTAGTGATTTAAGATCAAGCAAACATAGGAAGATAGGACTTCATGGAGAGAAAGTTCAAAAAGAGTGAGAGTAAGTATGATAATCTAATGGTGGGGTTACGTGGATTGGAATGATAAAGGCAATGCCTTGTAGTGTTTCCCGCCTAAAGATTAAAATGGTCAGTAGATATTGTATTTTTATGTCTTTAAAATTAATAGAAATGAACAAGGGTTATGTAGACTTTTGGCAATTTCTGTTCCATAAAAGTGACAAAAGTTAGCATGAGGGAGGAATATATTATTTGGCCAAATCTCAAGGATCGATTCATTATTTGGTCAAATCTTAAGGGAGGTAAATGTAATTAGTCCAAAATAAAATTGTATAGTAGGATATATTAGATTATATAAATGTTATCGTTATAACAAAAAAATGATTAATCTTTTATACATTGACTGTGTATATGTTATCACTATTGAATGTATGACAAATTATCTGAATTTAAAATTAAAATCTAAATTTTTTTCATGTATCATGTATCATGTATCTAATCGTGACAGTGTACGCACTGTACAAGATTTACTTAAAAAAAATAGAAGAAAAAACAAAAGAATAAAACGAAAAATTAAGAACAACAGCGGCATAATATAGCCCATCTCCAAATCGCAACCCATACCACGTCGTTTCTTTCTCTTCAAATTCCGAATATACCACCAGCAGCCCCGTAGCCCATATGTATGACGCTGGCTGCTGCCTCAGCCACCTCTACCGCATATGACAACACCGCCACCGCCACCAAAGCCCCTGTCATCTCAAGAATGGGAGACATTGATCGAAGATTACAACCACGGCCGCCTTCACCGGTGGACCACCTACGACTACGCCGGTCCCCCACTCGTCGACCTCGCACTCTCTTCTCTCCTCCGAAAGGACTTCTCTCTCCACCTAAAACAACATCTCCTAATCTTCCTAGAAGAACACTCCATTTCTCTATTCACTTCCCCGGCGAGCCTCTTCCGCCTCCTCGAAACTCTCCGTCTCGTAATCCAGTCCCCCAACCCAAATGATGCCGTCTCCCTCTCTTTCTCATTTAAAGAACAGTTCCTCATTTCAACGACTTCAATATTCATCGTTCATGGTACCTTTGCCACTACTGATTTTGAAACCCTAGAGTGTTTGGTGGAGCTGTTGTTGACGATTGTAAACCGTCCGAACCACGGGATCGACCGGCAGACGAGGGCTGTAGCTTGCGAATGTTTGCGGGAGCTGGAATTGGCGTTTCCCTGTTTGTTATCAGAGATTGCGGCGCATATTTGGGGACTTTGTCAGAGCGAGAGAACCCACGCGGCTCAAAGCTACGTTTTGTTACTCGCAGCGGTGATTCACAGCATTGTAGTTTATGGTAAGGCGCCCAATGTTTCTATTCTTAATGCTTCTACACCACTGTTTCCGTTTAATGTGCCGCGAATTTTCATTGAAAATGACAAGGATGGTGATGATAGTGATGTTATTGTTGGTGATGATGACGAGAAAAATGTTTCTAGTGCTAGTAGTAATTTGAAGGAGAAGAACGTAACGTATAAGGAGTTAAGGAGGGTGATTTCGTTTTTGTTAGAGTGGCCACAATACTTAACCTGCGGTGGAGTTTTGGAGTTTATGAGGATGACAATGCCGGTGGCCAATGCTCTGGAGTTGCAAGCTTCTTTGCTCAAAGTACAGTTTTCGGGGCTTATTTACACGTTTGACCCTTTACTCTGTCATGCTTATTTAGGGATGTATTTGAGGCTCTTGGACTCGTTTGATGGGCAAGAAATGGAAATTGCTAATCGACTAGTGTTGCAAAGCAAGGAGCTATACTTGTCATATCAAAATAATGTAGTTTTTCAATTGCTTTCTGTTCACTGGTTATTAGGTTTGATTCAATTGGTCATAGGTAGAGATGTGACGAAGAGAAAAAGTTTTGCAGATGTGATGAGTCTGAGTTTTTATCCTGCTATTTTTGATCCACTGGCGCTGAAATCATTGAAACTTGACTTGGCCGCTTATTGCTCTGTTTTACTCGATGATTTTGGGACTCTGAAGAGGTATGCAAATGGGGGGACGATGACTGTGGAGGTAGGTTCAGAAGTTTCTGTGGTCAAACTGCTTGAAGATGGCCTCATGTGCGTATCTGGTTTCAAATGGTTGCCTCCTTGGAGCACAGAAACTGCAGTGGCGTTCCGCACCTTCCATAAGTTTTTGGTAGGCACGTCATCTCATTCTGATCTTAATGAGTCTGATTCTTCTTCCAAAAGGTCTCCCATGGAGTTGCCCATATTCTGTGCTATACAGGTACTTTCTTTTGGTTCCTGTCTTGAACTGCTTGTTGTTTATTCTTCTTTGTTTTGATTATATTCAGAGATGAAATTTGCTTGAGATATGGCAGCTATTTCAGTATTAGGAAAGTTTGCATTTTCTTTTGCATTTTTTTTTATTGGAGTTCCAAACAATAATGGGCTGTTACAATTTCATATCATGTGGTGGTGTCTTGGATTGCTGGAAGTGTCTAAACACTAGCCTGTCTCATGCTATGACTATTTAAACTTTTCCATTTCTATGGTTCACAGTGGGACAACAAGTTTTGCAATTCCAAAAGCAGATCTTTCGAATGACTCAGAGTATTCCTTTGTATTTTCCTTTCTCCTAAAGGTTCAAATTCCCTCTGATAGTGTGAGTTAAGAACTTGGAACAGTACATGATCCAAAATTGAGTTCAGCGACATTTAATGCTCAGAAAATGTTTTTCTGGCTGAATCTCTTGTTTGAAAACATAGATGAGGCGATGAGGCATTGACAACCTTGATGATGATATAGGAAAATTCTGTTTGGATGGGAGTGTTTTTCAAAAAACTAGTTTTTCAAATACAACAAAAATTTTTAAAAAGTACTCTAAAAGGTAATCTAAAAATTAGTTTAAAATTTTAAAAAATATCTCAAAATATATTCTAGAAATTCTTCTACTCTTAAATATCCCAAAATATTTTTTAAAAATGTTCCAAAATATACTCTAAAAGCTCTGCTACAGCAAAATTTTTCATAAACATCCCAAAAAACAGCTAATCCAAACAGTATGTTTTTGGAGATATGGTAAGTCAAAAAGGCTCGGAACATAGGCTGTTTAACTGATTATGGTTCCTGGAAATCATTTAGGGGTTTTTTTGGGCTTTTTTTATGGTTCCTGGAACACAGGCTCTTTATTTTATCCATTTACCCATCTATTACCCCTAGACAAACACCCATCATTTATCCACAATATTTAGAGCCTATCAGTTAGCAAAGACATGGGAATGATATTGAACTGAAATTACTTCGTTTGACTTGTATTATGCTCAATTATAGTCCAGGAACTTCCGAAAAGAATTTTGAAAGTACAAAACATTTTTTGGCTTACCACTTTATTGATTTCGGTACATTTTGCGGTTTGCTTTGTTGTTCAGTATATGTAAGGGAAATAGTAGGAGTATAACATGTGTACCTTTTAAGTTTTTGCTTACTTGTCAATTTTATGCTACACGAACTGCATTAGTGTATTGAGTAGTAAGTTCAACCCATCAAGCCTTGCTTTTTTATGGTTGGCAAAGGCATTGTGCAATTGATAGCATATTAAATTATATAGTGCAATAAGTGTAGTTTTTATGTATTTAAACAAGGGGCTAAATCTATACCCATGCATCCTAAATCCACACTCTTAGTACAATGGTCCATTTATTAACTATCTATTGGATCGATTAGTTGTCTGATGTCATTTTCAACCTCTGCCCTCAGCATGCATCATTATGATACATTATAGGATTAGAAAGATCTTCTGGCTCATCATAACCTGGATGGATGTTACTGAGATGCCTTCCCAAGTTTCCTTTATCAAGGAAAAGGTTGACTGTCAACTAAGGCAGGAATATATCACAGGCTAAATTTGATAATGTAGCATGTGATAGTGAGCTATTCATAGAAGAAAGCTTTGGCAAAATAGTTGCGAGTTCTAATTTATGAGGTTCTAAAGGTAGTTGTTAATGTGAATTTTAGCTCACTCATCACAAATTTGGGCATCCAAGCTAATCAAATCATTCCAGTCTTAAAAGCAAATTTGCATCATGTGTTTAAAACTCAACCGATATGACTTGCAAGTTGAACAATGTTTCTCTGTCTTGGTGAATGAACTTAAAATGCTTAAGTCAAGAGAAATTACGTATGCAGCTGCTACAGAGTAACTCTGTCCACAAAATTTGCACCTCCTACTCTGTCGTTATCAGAGTTTCAAAATACTTCTGAGGAACCTAATGCAGTATCAAAATACTGGTCTTTATCAGAGGAACCTACTCTGTCGTTATCAGAGTTTCAAAATACTCAGTCTTTTCTTGGTTTTACTACAAGAATAGAAGTTCCCTTCTCTGAAGAACCTAATCCAGTATTGGTCAGATCATGTTTAGAGTGATTGATGTATCCTTCAGTTTGGCACTGATTTGGGTTCCATATCTGGTCCAAAATACAAGAAAAACTACACCTAATCACAAGAAGTTGTAACAGGTCCAGTAATTTTTCTTTTCTTGGAATGACTAGAGCGAGAAATGAATTTTTAATATAAAAATCTACGGCAAAGAGTCAAGCCTCAATTTTTCTTGTAGTCACCATACGTGACTCAGTGCCATCTGTCGTTAGTTTATTGCATTGTTTATAAGGAACTGGCAATCAAACTGTGGTAAAATATCAAGAAGATAACTGTCCAATTAAAATCTCAATTGGAGGCAGAAAGTCTCAAGTTTTTACTATTCAAACCTAATCACAAGAAGTTGTAACAGGTCCAGTAATTTTTCTTTTCTTGGAATGACTAGAGCGAGAAATGAATTTTTAATATAAAAATCTACGGCAAAGAGTCAAGCCTCAATTTTTCTTGTAGTCACCATACATGACTCAGTACCATCTGTCATTAGTTTATTGCATTGTTTATAAGGAACTGGCAATCAAACTGTGGTAAAATATCAAGAAGATAACTGTCCAATTAAAATCTCAATTGGAGGCAGAAAGTCTCAAGTTTTTACTATTCAAAGTTTTGAAGGCATTATTGACACTCTGGTCCATCACATTTGCTGCACTAGATTTTCCACTGACAGTTCCTCCCTGCATTTCAGATACTAATGCATAAAAAGTTTTCAAGAACAGTGTTACTTCATCATAATCACATAGTTACTCATGTATATTAGATCTTAAATATACATCTGAAAATTCATGGGTTTTGTTTGGAAGCTGAAGTGGAGCTAATGCAAATATCAAATTTGAATCTTGAAATGGAGCAAACTATTGCTAACGATTTATAAGTAAACTGTTGGTTAGCTAAAAAGCTCAGAAATAATTAAGGGGAGTGGAGAAGATAACAATTTCTCTTGTAGTTTGTGTTTTTGAAAGTGTGGTAAAGAAAAGAGTTAATGAGGGGGAGGAGAATGAAAAATGAAGGAAAGAGGATGGAGTTTGAAGTTCAGGTCTTTTTTTGACAATTTTTTTTTGGTTGGGGGGGGGGGGGGTTGGGGGTGGAACTGGGAGGAATAGTTCACTGAGCTGAGAGAGGACTAAGAGGGGTAGAGTTGGGGTCTGCTGGATGTGGCTGCTGCTGCTGCTGGGGACTGTGTCTGAATAGTCTTTTCTTTTGTGTTGAAATGAGCCAAAGCCTGAAAAGGGTAAAATGTTGGGTCACTGAGCGGACTGAGATCTGATTAGAAATGTCTCTGTGATAAAGATGGGATCTGTTGGATTAGCGGAGCTGTGATGCTGCTGTATGAGTACAACAGCCAAAGGGGATAGTTGTTAGCATTTGCCCATGACTTTTGCACTGATGCTACTTTAGTCTCTTTCTTCTTTTTTTTTTTTTTATGGTTTGGATACATCAGATCCTTTTTGTTTTGTACTTGTCCAGTCACACCTTAGTTAATTAACTTTGTTATTGTGTTTGGTTTGCTATGATTATCTAATTGTTGTAGTTTATAACGTGCAGTAATTTTTACATGCTGTAGTTTTGAAAATGTGATAGACTAAATGTGCAACGAGTGAAACATAGTGGAAATGGTAGTAATAAAAAATTAGGAATGATCAAAATTGTTGGAACTGAGACATATATGAAATTGAAATTAGTACAAGGTATGTGGACCCTGAGCTCAAAATTGCTTGTTTCCATGTATTGCCTTTATACTCTTTTGCTTAAAAAATCAAGCAATACTTGAGAAATTTTTGTTTTGAAATTTATCAATATTGCTAATGGAATTTCAATCTCCCCAATTGCCTTTTACTCTTGAACTCATTTGTGACATTTTTATTTTCATTTGATTTTTCTGTTCATCAAATGTTCGAGAGGGATCTCACAAGCAATAGTAATTCATTAAGAAATTGAACTTGATGCAGATGCTGTTGTTGACCTCCTTACTAGATTTTACTTGTAAATTTTCTTCGTTATTTTTTGAGTGCAACATTTTTATTTCAACAGCCCCTGTCAAGCATTTTTATTGGAAATACTGTGCCGATCTCCTTGCAAAAATTGGGGGAAGCATACTGAACTTTTTTATTTTATTGAATTGTAAACCTCAGTTAATTAGTAACTTTTGAAGAATGATAGCAGGGGATTTTGTCTTCCCTGTTTCATGATGTCATAAAAATTTACCATTCTTATTTTTTGCACATAAAAAAAATGTAGGTTCAATGGAAATTACTTAACTAATGACAAAAATGTCCAAGGAAGTAACTTTTTTCTGGGGCTTGTACTGAAAATTTATTTTGCTCGTTACTCCCTCATCTTGCTTCTTGAGACTTGAGCAGTAATGCCTTTAGTAAAAATAAACAAACTTTCGAATCCATTAACATTAGAGAGAGACTCCTACTGGATAAATAGATTGATGGCCTATTAGGCAGAGAATATTGAAAGTTAACAGTGCTAACAAAAAAGTTTGACAGTGGTTGCCACAGAGCTGTCTAATTTTGCTAACTAGAGGGGTGGTATTTTTGTAATAATGGTTAATCTTAGGGGAAGTTAGTATACTTTATTGATAAAGACAAATAACGGATAGAAAGATGAAAATGAAAGCACAGACAAATTGAAGTGGCACCAATGTGCATTCAGGCATGGTATCTGAAGCAAAATTGGTATATAAAAATATTTCCATGATTGTATCTATTTGTATTTTTTTACTGTCTCTATTTGTATTAATGCATTAGAGATAACACTTTCATTTTGGTGGTTTTATTTTCTTTTTGGTTTTGGCTTCAAGTTGTACTTAAAACAGGTGGAAAACAAATTCTATAGAATCTTCTTTGTGAAAGTTTAGCCTATGATAATTCTGCATCTTTAGAACACAGTAGAGAAGCACTAAAAGTGTTCTTATTGGTGTCATGGTGGCGTGGTGTTACATGGAGTCTTTCATATATAATTACTGCAGTTATTATTTCTCTGATAATTGATTCTGGCAATGAACTAAAACTTTTAGGAGCCCAACTTAATTCATCATTCAAATCAATTGACCTATTCTTTTATCATTGCTAGTTGCTCTTTTTATTATTTTGGAATCGTGTAAGCATGACTTCTGTGTCTCTTTTGCCATTCCAGTTCTTTTTAGATGTATTGGAGAATAGGAGTATCATTAAACTCAAGTAATGGTACAACTTTGGGGATCACCTTAAATGGTCTAGCTTTAATACAGTAATGCAGTGATCATGAGAACTCGAGTCTCTCACATAAAGATGTAGTTATATCATTAAAATGTATGCTAATTTTTTATAATTAACATTTGTGATTGTTAAAATTTCATAACTAGGATTTATGATTGCTGAAGCTGCTGTCTTTATTTTGCATAGGGAATGCTGATAGAATCAACATTAAAATTTCAAGGGTTGGTACCCCTGATTGTTTCCTTTGTCGACCGTTTATTGGGATGTTACAAACACCGCTGGCTGGGCGAGTGGCTGCTGGAGACATTCAATGAATCTTTCATCCCAAAACTTAATATAGACTATAAATTAGGATCTTACTTCCCCATTTTGGAAAGAATTTCGGCGAATGAGAGAGTTTCTCCGACGGGGTTGTTAGAGCTTCTTGCCAACTATATGGTTGTCCTGATTAAGAAACATGGTCCAGATACAGGGTTGAAATCATGGTGTCAGGGGAGCAAAATTCTGGGCATTTGTCGGACTATGATGATTCATCACCACAGTTCCAGTTTGTTTCTTGGACTTTCTCGTCTCCTTGCATTTGCTTGCCTTTATTTTCCTGATCTGGAGGTTCGTGACCATGCAAGGTACAATAAAGAGCTCTTTTTAATCCTTTCTGAATTTCAAAATATATTCAGCTTTTTTATATCAGGTTTACCTTCAAAAAAAATGAATTTGTTCATTTCTAGTTTTGTACATTGGATGAATCCCTTTCCTAGTGGAGAATGATATAAGATGGTATACTGCAAATGACTTTGGAAAGGAAGAAGTGGTGAAATTTGGAAATAGGACAATTGCATATGCTTTACGTAATTAGGCTCCTAATGATTTGTTGGCTCTTTATAGGACCTACCTGCGGATGCTGGTTTGCATTCCAGGAAAGAAGCTTCGCGACTTGCTGAACATTGGGGAGCAGCTTCCTGGAATTTCACCATCTACCAATTCTAGTTCATTTTTCAATCTTCAGTCTCCTCGCTATCATGACCCGAAGAAATCTCGGAATATTTCATCCTACATTCATCTTGAGCGCACTGTGCCACTTTTAGTTAGACAATCATGGTCCTTGTCATTGCCAGTGCTCAGATTAGATGATGATAAGCAGTCACTGGAAAGCTTCAAGGATAACAAAACTACAGGTGAGCCAAAGGAGCTTGACAGAAGTAGTAGTAGTATCGAGATTGTTTCTGATATTAACAGAATTAGCCAGCTTCAGGAGCCACTACGTGTGATGGACTCAAAAGTTTCAGAAATGGTGGGGATTTTAAGAAAGCATTTTGCATCAATTCCTGATTTTAGACACTTCCCAGGACTCAAGATCAAAATACCTTGTGTTTTGAGCTTTGACTCAGAGTTGTTTAATCACTCGGTAGGGACCAGCATACCCAGTGATAGCTGTGGAATAGATTCACTTCCAGCCATATACGCCACAGTGCTCAAATTTTCGTCTTCTGCACCGTATGGCAATATTCCATCATATCACATTCCTTTTCTTCTTGGCCAACCTGTCAAAAAGGATTACTCTTTCAGCGAAACTAATTCACTAGATATCGTTCCTGTTGGAAATGGTTCTGCCGAGGAAAAAAGGTTTAAAGCTCATGTAATGATTGAATTAGAGCCCCGGGAACCACAACCTGGTGTCATCAATGTACATATTCAAACAAATGCGGACAATAGTGAGATCATTCAAGGACAGCTTCACAGTATCAAAGTGGGAATTGAAGATATGTTTCTCAAAGCTATTGTTCCAGAAGATGTCCCAACAGAAGCAGTGCCTAACTATTGTCTGGACCTGTTCAATGCCTTATGGGAAGCATGTGGCACATCGTCTAGCACCGGGCGAGAAACCTTTGTCTTGAAAGGAGGCAAAGGAGTTGCTGCAATCAGCGGAACACAATCAGTGAAGCTGCTTGAGGTACCTTTCATGTCTTTGATTCAAGCTGTCCAGCGGTGCTTGGCACCATTTGTTGTTAGTGTAACTGGCGAACCTCTTATTAATATCGTGAAAGGTGGTGAAATAATAAGAGAGGTAGTATGGAAGGATTCTGATTCAGATTCTTTATCTGAGGCTCCGAACCCAGATGCGAGGTTGGATGGAGGTCCTCTTTATATCCAGTACATGGATGACGAAAATGAGAAAGGGCCTCACCTACAAATTTCCAAAAGGAACATGGGATGCTTCCTCGTATTGATATTTCTTCCTCCAAGATTCCATCTCCTCTTCAAAATGGAAGTATGTGATGTTTCTACTTTAGTTCGGGTTAGAACTGATCATTGGCCATGTCTAGCTTATGTCGACGAGCTTTTGGAAGCCTTATTTATTGAGTGAAACTTTTCCTTACGTTTTAATTTAGTGTTTTCTCTTAGGAAATTTTCCGCAATAGAAGGGCTCAGTATTATTCCTTCGAGTTGTTCTGTATAAAGTATATTTGTAAATGCTTTTATGTATAGTACTCATCTAATTTCTGTAAAGTGGTGTGGTTTCTTATTTGCTCTTAAAACTAGAATGACAAGTAGTTTCCTGTCCATTCTTGATGGAAAAGAATTATGGGTGGAAAAGATTTTCCTTTCTGTGCCATTCTTGCGTATTATTGGGGTGGAGTTTTTAGCTAAAATAGCACTCTTTCTAAAAAATATTCTCAATGTGATTCAATTTCAAATTTTATTCTCATAATGAATGTTATTGTTTCCTATTGCCATATAGGATAATAAGAAAGGAAAGCTTTGTCTAGTCAATAGTTTCTAACATGAACTAAAAATTTTGAGTTTTTATTATAGAGGCACAAGAAGATCGCATAACTTTGATAATTTTCTTATAATTATTTAAAATAAATGCTACCATTATTGGTTTTTGCATTTTTTTGAAATATATCAAACCTATTGTATATAATTTTTAAAAAATAAATTTGAAATAATTGCAATGAAAATTGTAAGCAATAACAAGAAAAAATTACAAAAATTTCAAGGCTATCATATTTGTTTATGTTATCCTTCCTACTCCTTGAAAAGAATTTTTACAAGAAGTAATCAAACTAAAATTTTCAAGATTTCAATTGCAAATTGAAAATTATCAGATTATTATATAAGTAATCAACTAGTATAAAAGCCAATGTCATCCTACTACTTCAAAAAAGTCTGTAGACACCAAATTTTTGATTTTTAACTTTATTTGTTCAATTAATTTAATAACTTGATTTGTTTCAATTTTAGGGTTTTTATTTTTATTTTACTTTATTCTAGTTTATTTTATTTATTTTATTTATTTTATTTTATTTTTGGTCTTCATATTAAATTTCAAAAAAAAAAGAAAAAGAAAAGAAAAATTGACAAGTGGAAATTTGCATGTGGGACAAGTGTCCCTTCTTGTTTTTTAACAACACATCACTTAGGTGGCAAGGGAGAGACACTTGGGAGGTTTTAAGATTTTTTGGAAAAAGGAAAAAAGGGGGCCGGCTGAGGAAACAAAATGTGAGGAAGAGCTACGGAGGCGGATGGGCTAAAAGAAGGAAAAAACAAAAGGAAACGGCTTGGGGGGAAAAAACAGAGCAAGGAGGAGCAAGAGGAAAACATCTGCGGGAAATTGAAAAATCTGGAGGGGGGGGCGGCGCAATAAGGAGGAGGAAGGAAAAGCTATCGGGCAAGAAAAAGAAAAAGGCCGAGGGAGGTTTGGGTCCAAAAACGAAAAAAAGGAGGATGAGGAAATCAGAGTCAGTCGGCTAAGGAAGAGCGAAAAGAAAAACAGAGAGGGAAGGCAATAGCGGCAGCGAACGGAGCAAAAATGAGAGAGATAGAAAGGGCAACCGAAGGAAAAATCAGAGGGGAAGTCTTGCGGGTCTTACGGCTGAGAAAGGTAGAGCAAATGGAAAAGGGGGTCTTCGGCAAAAGGAGAGGGGGTGAAAGGGAGTTATGCTTCGACTGAAAACAGCAGCCGAAGGAGAGGACATGGAGAGTGACAACGGAGGAAGGAAAAATGGAGAGATCTAGAATGCTGCAAAACAGAGGAAAAAGCTTCAGGCGGCTGGGAAGCGAAAGAGAAACAGAGGCTGCGAAAAACAGAGCAGCCGAAGCTGCTGTACTGGCGAGGAGCCGCCACCCCACCTCGTCGGAGTCCACCGCCATTGGCAAATTTTCGCCAAGAAAATATATGCGGTAAGAGATCCTTTTTCTTTGAAATTCATTTCCCTGTTCAAGTTCATTTCTTGAATTTCTTTGTGGATTGTCCACAATTTTGACCGAGCATGCTTTATGGATTGGTTGGGATATTCTGTTTTGTTTTCTGACAAATTTCTGGGTTAGTTATGCCTCAATTTGAGCAAAAAATCTGATAGGATTTTAATGCCTATTTGTTGTTTGCTAAAATGCCTAAACCAAAATCTTGAACCAAAGTGAAGAGATTTTCAGCGTTTATATGTATACATACGGAGGAGACTCTAGCCAGTGGGTGTTTGTTAGTTGGGTCGATGAACATTTTATCATGTTGATTTTCATTCCTCCAAATGCATGGGGCGGAAATTCGTTTGTTTTTATGTTGCTCATTTGCTGTCTTCTATAGTCTCCCGATAGTTTGGATTCTCGCCCTCACTTCCCTCTCCCTATGAGCAAATTACCATTGAGTTTTATAAAGCTAAAACTTGGTCAAAAGTAGGAGGAAGCTTCCGTGCTTGTTGCAGCAATTTGCCAGAATTTACATGATCTGTTTTTTCTGAATTTTCTTATTTAAACAAGGTTAAAAGAATGAAAAGAATTTTGGTGCTCGTTTTTTCACTTTGGTTCAAGTTCAGATGGTTCAGTCATGAGTTGCGTTTGAACAAAAGATTTGGCATTCAGAAACCCAGGAACCGCGGATTGCATTCGAAGGTTGCATGAAATTCTTCATAAAATTACAGTTTAACCCCCAGGTTTCCCCTTGATCCACTATGGCCCAAACAATTGACAAATCCATCAAATTGGCCCCTTTAACTTCTTTAATTGTTTCCATTGGGTCCTTATTTTGTTGTGATTGAACCTCTCAAGTTTCCCTCTTATTCTGACATAGCCCAAAGAATCGAAAAGTTGAATTCATTTCACTCTTTTAGATTGTAATCATCTTTTAATGTTTAAATAGTCCTTTGGATACATTAATTCTTGATGTTAGATTATAATTGTGGGTTAATAATTTTGTGGATTTGTTTATCTTGTTGAGTTTAGTGAAATAAGTGTTTTGGATTAAGGGGTTATTTTGTTTGGGCTCAAGGAAGTGGATTTGGTTTATTTTGTTGGGTTTCTGACTTGGGTTTAGGAAGATAGAGCCCAACACCTTTGGTTGGGTTTTAGAATTGGGTTTGTGATTAATTTAATTGGATCGTTCTTGGGATCAGAATATTAGACTAGCCCATTTGTTTTGCTTGGATTTCTGTTGGGCTAGGGAGGTTTTGGCCCAAATAAATAAATAAGATGGCCGATTTCCATTTGTTTTGGACTTCCGTGGGCTGGTAAGGGTTTTTGGCCCAAGAAATGAACAGAATAGCCCAGTAGCTTGATCCACTAAGAAATCAGAGAATGAATTTGCAAATCAGTCCTCGGACTTTTCCTTAACTATACTGTGGCCCTGGATGTCTTCAATTTCTTTCAATTCGGTCCTTACTTTAATTGCAAATGAGTCCCTGAACTTTATTTTTCTTTAATTTTGACCCCAAGACTTTATTAATTTTTGCAATCAAGTCCTTTCTTCTTTTGACTTCTTAAATGTGGTTTGTTGACATGATTTAATTGATTCAAATTCATGTTTATTTTTTATCCTTTGTTATTATTTGCCAAATAAATTGGTACCTTGACCATTTCTTTTATTTTGGAGGATAATTAAGTTGATTTCACTCCATTAGAGCTTAATTTCAAGGGAGGTATAATTTCTTTTATCTTTTTTTCCGTCACTCTTATGTGGACCAACGTGCTACGTGAGAAATACATGTCTACTTTGCTTTCCTAGCCTTTCTTTAATTTCTTTTATTTATGTCATTTACTTTTGCTTTTTATTTAATTTATTCTTAATGGGGTATGTGTACACCTCTTGGCTTGTAATAGATAGGGTTTGGAGGAGCATTCAATGAAGACCTATCAAAGTCATGTGCCTAGCTAGCAAATGTAATAGTTAGAGTTTTAATTGTATTATGTGTCTTGCATGCTTAGTTGCTACGTGTTAATTTGCTTTGTTAGGGCCTTGCATCTAGTCGAGCATGCTAGATGTTATGTGCTATGTGTTTATGAGTGTTTGGCATGTCTACTCGCTTTCCATAGCCATGAATGAATGTGATGGGTGAATGTACGTTTCCGCTAGTCCAACGCTAGTCGGAATTCATAGAATGGGCTAGTCCAACGCTAGACCCTTAGGGATTTCCCCTCGTTAGTACATGTTTGCATGTTCATTTCATGTCATGCATTCTTTTAGTTTTATCATTTTGCATGCCCCTCGACCCCCTTTTCCCTCCATTTTAGGATTTTTGCATTTCATGCTAGTTATAGGGTTCATTTGCTTGAGAGTCCCCTTAAATATGGGATATAGACGAGTGTGGCTTTTTCTAAGCCTTAGCACGCTTGTATTCCCTCTATAAAAGGGTAAATTGAGTCACGATTTAGGTCTCCCCGTACCCAATATGCATGCATTCTCTAGGCTCATGCATTCTAAATCCACTCTATCATTACACTTTCACTTTTCATTCCATTTGCACACATACACCTTTTATCCCTTCACTTGCACACGAACACTTTTGTTCCATTTTGCACACGTGCACCTTTATGTTTCTTCACTTGCACACGAACACTTTTGTTCCATTTTGCACACGTGCACCTTTATGTTTCTTCACTTGCACACGAACACTTTTATCATCACTTGCACACATGCACTTCATATTATCGTTTCACATACCGTACCTTGCCCACTCACGTGCACATGTTCATTTACATATTTATTGTTTTTTATTACTTTTTCAAACTCATGTCCTCACATTGCATACATGCATTCCATTCATTTGCATCCCACTCGCATTATTCGTGACTTCTTCAACGAATCGTTATTGGGCTTCACAACTAATGTGATTGGCACCACTCAACCTTTGAAGAGAAATTTCCCCCAATACCCCTAGGTCTAGGGTTTTGTATGCATGTAGCACATCCAAATGTAATAAATTCTTTGGTTAAAACAAGAAAATCTTTGATTAAATCACGCAACTAGCCTTGGCTAGGTCGAAGGGGTGCCTTGGATTTTTATCCTTGCCTTCCCCTTCGTCAAATGTGACTCCCGAACCTTTTTCATTGGTTTACGTGGACTAGGAATCGTTTAAAAGGGGTTTCTTACAACTTTTTCCTAAAAAATTCATTTTTAGGTGACTTGGTACACCTTAACTCATTACCAAGTGGCGACTCCCATTTTTTCAAAAAACCCTTTTTAAACTATAATTTTGGGTCAAATCGTCGCATTTTCAAACCCCCATTTAGACCCATTTTTCTTTTAAATCACAATTCATTTTCCAGTCACAAATTGAATCAAAAAATACATTTTTTAAACCATTTTATTTATTTATCAAAAAATGGGGCGCGACAGTTGGCCACTCCACTGGGGACTTTCGAGAGTCCGAGCAAATTTGATTTAATCAATCTTTTTCTTCTTTTAACCTTTTCATATATCACATTTGGGTGTTTTAGGGTTGCATTTTTTCCTTTTTTAGGATTTTGCATTTCACGTGTGTCCAACTACTCCCTCGCTCGCGAATGTATGTTTGGTTGATTGGATGTATGTTTACTTGCTTATCTCGCGCTTGCATTGCATTTGGGGTGGGGGACATCACCTTAGAGCCTCGCGTTGGTTCTCGATCCCTCCCCTCCAAACGAGCACTAGCATACGTGTATTCGCTTTATTATTTATCCCTTTTATTTTTCTTTTAGTGGCTTGTCACGCCACTCCACCCTACTAGGATTAGGCGACCCACTTGGACATGTGATCACGACACGATGTGTGTGTAGCATGATCCAATGGGTCACTCAATCTTCCGCTTTTAGCTATGGGTTAGCCTTTAGCTTTTAGTCGAAGGTTGGGGATTTTGATAGATTCACTCAAACACGTAGCCGTGACACGATGTGTGCGTAGCGGTGTTTGGGGAATCGTTCGAGCCACCGACAAAGAACCTTGGGATTGATGACCCTTGGTTTCCAAGTCTGAAGGCTCGGGGACCTGAGCTTATCGAGTCTAGATGCATTAGCGAACCCCAACCTCATGCATCCATATTAAAATTGCCTAGGGTAGAGTCGGCCTTATCCTGAGCTAGGGACACTGTTCACGAGGGGAGGGGTCCAACCCCTTTCTCCCTTTTATTGTTTTATTTCTTTGTATTGATTTCGTTGCTACAATGTGTTATGTGTATTCATTCGGCTGAACTAACTTTTTCTTGGTTTTGTGTCCCCATTGCATTCACAAACCCTAGCAAATAAGAGGTCTGGCATGACCTTCTTTTAGAATCTACCCTTGTAGATAGGCTATTGCACGCTTAAGAAATTTTGGTATATTTTGTTCATGAATTAATAATGCCATGTCATTTTAGGCTTACCCTGGCAAATAAAGGGTTCCTTAGGTCACGTTTCATTTCGAATTGCATATTTACATCGCTTTAATAACTGGCATCATGCATTAAACCCTAGAAAAAGGAATGCCATTTAGGCGATCCCGTGTTAGGGATAAGCCATCTTGCGTCTCGGATACTTAATCCAAGGAGACTTGCACGTTTACATTTTGTACCATCTAAAGGGGTAGTGCACAAGGTAAGGTAGGATCCGATCATCTTCATAAGAGCGATTTTTGGAATATGAGCATCTAATAATCACTTTTTGGCCATTTTATCAAAATTGGTAAAATTTCCTTGCGTAAAAGGACATTAATTTGAAGAAAATTCACAAGTGATTTCTCCTATTGAGACGATAAATAAATCAAGGCCAAAATTTGATTTTAGAAAGCTCAAAGGCTAATGCATCGCAATAGAATTTTGAAACTACCAATGGGTGGACAATTCAACCCATATTTGAATACATCAATTTCATTCAATTCATTTGACCAATTTACCCTTTTTAGGGTCATTTGACCAATTTACCCTTTTTTAGGGTCATCCGGTCGATTTTTAATAAATTGTCAATTTCATTTGACCAATTAGGTTTTCAATGTCGAATTTCAAAATGGAAAACCTAGTCGATTTCAAGAAAAACATCCATTGCATCCAGCCATTTGATCAATTGGAGTTTTGACCCGTGCTTCACTGAGAAAAGTTGTCAAAACGAATTCCAATCTCTTCGATAGGAAGTTCGTCAAGGTCAAACTCGTACGTTTTTCGCAAGTCCTTGTATCGATCAAAAGTGATCAATCCCTTCGGACGAGATCCTCATTTTGACCAACGTCTCTTTTCATTCCAATTGGCCAAATTTTTCAAATTATTTTTCACTCCATAAGCTGATCGGATCCATCAGGTATTGTATAGTGCCTACTCTAGCGGATTGCATTTTCATGCTAGGCCTACCCTTGGCATAAAAGGGTTCCCCCATAGGACATGCATAACGATTTTGCAGTTTTGCCTACTAACTCGGTGTATTTTTCTTTTGTTTTCCCCCTCCCCTGCATTCATAAAAAATGTTTCAATAAGGCGAAAATATTCTTCTATATCTGATGATAATTTTAATCCAATAAAGTTTGAAGATTACGAGTGTTACTTGATTCTTGGGCAGACCTTACAACGAAAACATAAATGATTTATCTGGAAGCTCTACGCTAAAGCCTCTGAGAGATGTTGTAATTGTTTTCCAAAGGAAAGTGTTTTATATTTGATTTGTTAATACATTTTGTTCCCCAAAAAGAAAAGAGACAAAAGTGTATATGTGGAGCTCTTTACAAGTCTCTCTCTTCTCATTTGTATCATAATTGAATGAGAAATTTTGGTTTCAAACTTTTTCAGCAATAAAATTTTTGGACAATTATTGTTTTGTGTATATTTATGTACATTTCATTCTTTATTCTTACTCATTGGAGATTTCATGATGAATTTTGAGAAATAAGACCAAATTGAGGTTTTTTCAACCTATAGCCTGAATTTCACAAGTGTATACTTTCTAAAATTCTTGTGTACACTAGATTGGTGATCTGAGAGGCCCAATGAGATACCTTTTCTCCTTCATTTAACCCCAAAATAAAGTCAGTCACATTGATTGATAAATTGTAAGTTGGGACAATCTTTGCTTGGAAAAATCTCCATTGGTTTAACCGGATTCAATTCACATCTAAGTGAAAGCAAAAATGTGCATTATTCTTGTTTGTTTTGAAAATTTGGAATGATACTTTGAGCATTTGTTTCACTATCTATACAGATTTTTATCACTTGCTCTCCCATTTGAGCCTATGAAAAGAATAATTTCGTTTCAGATAAGAGCCCTAATGATCACTACCCTATATTGGAAAATTTTCAAATATCAAATAGGGGAATGGATTTTCAATAACCGTTTCGTTACTTTGGTTGTCATGAGGTGTAAGAATGATGCTTTGGCCATCGTTTCTACAACCTAAACACTGATCATCCCTTGCATCCTTATTTGAGCTAAAATTGGTGGTTCTTTTCTAATGCACTCATGGTCGTACCCCACATTGGGGAGGGAAATTGAAAAAAAAAAACAAAAAAAAGACAAAGGAAAAAAGGGAAAAAGCAAAAATGCTAGAATAAGGAGGGAATTGCAAATTGGGGAAATTTGATTCCACTTGGGTTCCAAGTTTGAAAAAGAAAAGGAAGGGTTGTTGTCCATGTGAATCACCTATGTTTCACAAATATGGATGAACAAGGGTCTTCCCCAATCAGTTAATTCAGATACATGCCAAAAATTTCCCATTAATGAAAATTTCCTTTCAGAGTTATTGTAAGGAACGGAATACAAGTCAGGCCATCTTCTTTTCCAATCAAACATTCTATCCCTAGTTATCCCTTTTGAGCCTTCAGAATAAAATACTTCATTTGGCACCCCCTGAGAATCGCAAACCCCACGCTGGGGGCGAGTTGGGTTGAAAAAGAAAATTTCAAGAAGCGAAAAAGTGAAAAACCACAAAATCAAAAGGCAAAAGAAGAAAAGAGAACCTCAGTTCAAAAGTAAACTGGGGCAAATTTTGTGAAATTTCAAAGAATGGCAAAAAGGCCGAAAAGTCAAAAGGAAAAAGAAAAATGAAAGAGAAAAAGCCTCAATTGAGCAAAAACTGAGGCAAATTCTGATTTTACCCTAAAATAGGGTTGGCGCAACAATGCGATCTCAGATTCTTCAAACCAGTTTTGAAATCCGTTTTCAAGCCTTAACTTTTCTAAGCACCCCACCTGACCCCATTACAAAGCCGAAAGTCCTGACTTCTGTTCTTTGCAATGGCCCTGTCAAGCAAATTTCTGATGCCGGAAGTTTTAGCTGTATTTCTGAATTGATTGGGTGTGAGGTTGACGCTGCTCTTCATGTGAAATCCCGCGAGGGTCTTTTTGGAAAAGAGGGAAAAAGGAAAGAAAAGCGAGCGAAATGAATGCAAAAGAAAGATGCAAAAAGATTTGATGTTGAAAGACCCTGTTGGGTGATGATAAAAAGTTAAACAAAGTCCAAGAATCTGGAGTCCAGATGAGGGCAGTGTTGAAAAATGCGATCTTCGGTGCAATATCCTTTGGAAATTATTTCTTTAGCTGTCGTTTTCAAGCCAAATTACAAGCTAATAAAGTCCATCGTTGACTTATTCCTTCATGACAATCCAAAGTGAGGATTATGCTCATAAAAATCCATTGATCACTCATGATCATAAGGGTATAACCAGATTTCACATGTTTAGCTATCATTTCTACCCAAAATTTTGCAAGCCCATGAAGCTTATACGTTGACTAAGTTTTCTTAAGAAATAAGGGTGACAAACTCTTTGCTTTCACTAAGATGTGGTATTGAAGGGATTACATACCGTTTGGGCACAAAGAATAAGACAAATCTTTACCTCCCATTTCCAAATCAGACATAACACCCATTACCCAAAGCATCAATCGCTTGTAATTTGGCATTATTTTGAGAAATTCATCATGAAATTTTCTATGTGATTTTAAGCAAGACGTTCAGATTTCTTCACATTATATAGGAAACACAGTTTCTTACTTTGTTCAAATAAATGGAGGGGCATCCAAACCAATTTTTACATTCAAATGGGCCCATGCTGGGGCAAAATTTTTATTGGCAAGATTTCGCAAAATAAGCCCACACTGGGGCAAAATTTTTTATAGTTCATTTGAGGATTTCGTCAAAGAGCCAAGTAATATACTTTCAAATCAATCACACTGCTCTTTCTATGAATAGCAGTTGCAATATTTTGAAATTCAAGTGCATGTCATGCTTTGTTAAGCCCCCTGTGCAGGTATTCATGGGTCCAAACAATGGAGAAACATCAATTAAGATGGAAGGCCGATGCCGGAAAAGTGAAGCAAGAAGAAAGAAGAAGAAAAGGGCCGACACTGAGGCAATGTATTTTTGGAAAAGATTCTCTCGAAAATCAAAAATCCAAAAATCCAAAAAATCATCAATCAAAAATCAATCAGAAAAATCAAGGAAAATCAAATTCAATTTTTTTGTTTCTTGAAAAATCAATTCTTGTTGGCGATGTCTTGGCATATGCCGCGCACTCTTCTATTTCCCCCTTTCCTTGACAATCACGCTTAATTTCTTGACCAATTGGATGGCAGGATTGGGTCTTATCCCACTGGCCATTCACTTTATCACGTTGGGCCTGGACTTGGTGCCGCTAACATCACTTTATCACGTTGGGCCTGGACTTGGTGCCGCCAACATCACTTTATCACATTGGGACCGGGTTTTATCCCGCCAATCTCGGCAGGATCGGGTTTAATCCCGCTGACCGTTTTTATCAAATTGGGACCGGGTTTTATCCCGCCAATCTCGGCAGGACCGGGTTTAATCCCCGCCTTGACGCGCTGTATCTCACATTGGCGACCGGGTTTTATTTTCGCCGCCAATCTCGGCAGGACCGGAGGTGTTAATCCCGCTGACCGCTTAATCTCACATTGGACCGGGATTTTATCCCGCCAATCTCGGCAGGACCGGGTTTAATCCCGCTGACCGCTTATCTCACATTGGGACCGGGTTTTATCCCGCCAATCTCGGCAGGACCGGGTGTAATCCCGCTGACCGCTTTTCTCACATTGGGACCGGGTTTTATCCCGCCAATCTCGGCAGGACCGGGTTTTATCCCGCTGACCGTCCACACCCCGTCAGGCTCAGATGTCGTCTCACTGACCAATTCATCATACTGGGACAAATTTTGAAAAGATTCCCTCAAAAAAAAAATCAATCAAAAAAATCCAAAAATCAAAAAAAAATCCAAAAATCCAAAAATCCAAAAATCCAAAAATCAAAAAGTCAAAAAATCAAATCAAGTTCTCACGGCAGGTTCGGGTTTGATCCCACTGTCCGATTGTCAAAAGACATTTCATTTTCACCGCCACTGGAGCATGGGTTTGTCCCACTAGTGTGCCTTTCAATTTTCATTTGCACCACTAACAAACATGGGTCAGTCCCA